>NC_081446.1:9744956-9757468 GCF_007210705.1 Tigriopus californicus
CATATCAGGTACGCCATGCTCGGGTTTGGAACCTAGAACATTGAAATCTAATCTTAGAGTCATCCTGTGCGGAATGATCCATGAGCCAATGAAAGCAAGCCGATCGATAACAAAGTAAAACAAAACAACACTCACTCACTCACTCATTCATTCACTCATCGAGGATTTTTTGTTTGTCTTACCCAAAGAGGCGGAGGTTTGTCGTGTAAGAACCATTATGCATTATTTCCTGACCCTAGTCGCCACACGAATGGGTGCACTTGCGTCCCTATGGCACATTGGATCACATTGCTTTGCAATAGTTATGTTGCATTATTATGAATCATGGGTGAACGAACACCACTGCGGTCTACTCGTTCTTGTAGTAGTCTGACCCTCCTTCGTCGCACGTCCGTCCTACGCCCGTTCAACGTCCCTCCTACCATAACAGCACTCGGCGGCAGCTTCTCAGTTCAGCTTCTTCTTTCCTTCTTTCCTTGCTTCCTTCCTTCCATCCATCCATCCATCCTCGCTTTGCAGTTCTTTCTCCCAAAATTGACAGGGAGGAGGACAGCCGACTCCTCTACTGGACTAGCTACCAGCTAGCTCCGACTTGGTACGTATGTGTACTACGTACATTTTGGTGCCAGTCCCTGCTGTAGGAACTCGGCGAACTCGGACTTGAAGTCGGACACCAAGAGCACGGGGAGGAAGGCGAAGCATAGGGAAACAGCACTAGACCTGGCGTGCACGCCGCTCTGTCATGTGTGGAGGACAGGAGGACAAGTTCAACAAGAGCGACCCCGACGCCCAACCCAACCCGGAGTTGTGGAAGAACCCAGGGACGGATGCGCGATCCAAGAGACGGATCACAAAAAAGGAGAGACTGCCGGAACCGGGAGGAGTGAGGTTGCTTCCGAACTCCGGACTACCCATCCAGGAGGGCATCTCACCAGCATTGTGGGGAGACTACGAATCTATGGATACTAGGGCAAAATAGTGATGGTGGTGTGGAAATCCAGCGAGTGGGTGGGTGAGAAGAAGGAAGCGCCGAGGAGAACTGCGCCCCCTTTCTTCATTTCTCTTTCTTCGTCTCTCTCCCCCCCCCCCATCCTGTTGGCGTGACAAGTGGCACCCTCTTTCTCTCTTCTCTCTTTTTCATTCTTGTCTTCGCTTTCTCTTTGGGTTATTTTCCTTCTTCTTTGCTATGAGCCGAAACTTGCCCGATGATGTGGGCTGGGATCTCACTTGGGTGGTGGGGAATCTGAGAGACCTGAGGCTCGATTCACTTTTCCTCGTGCTCATTCTTCTAGTAATGGTAGCTAAATTGTTCCACCGACACCCACCAACAGGACTAGGGAACCTGAAGCAGAACTAAAAAACTTACTTCTCTGCCGTTCACATCCTTGCCACCATCCAGAGACCATAATGTTGTGGAATCCTGGCCTTGTTTGCTCTCACCTGATCGTTTCGTTTGTCAAGCTTGGATCCACTTTTTGTCCATGAAAAGAGGACGTCTCCCTCTTTTGTCCGACAAATTCCGTTAGTTCCGTGAGGAACTTTCATTTTCATTTCATAAATGGAATTTGTACCAACTTCCGCCCCCGAATAGTGTTGCAATGAAATTTGGGCGAGACTCATGGTTTGCCAATATTTTGTGCAGAAGTTCTCGAAATAGTTGCCAGTTTTGAGCAAAATGCGAGCATTTTGGCACTGATACTAACTTTGAATGCTAACGAAGCTTCATTAAACACTCTGATTCAATTCCGTCATTGCCTCTTCATTTTGGTGTCATTGCAAACGTTTTTGCACGCAAAAAGAGTTATCAGTTAATCCATTTTACCAAAGAGGTCAAGAGGTCACAACCGATTCTATTTTTCGCTTTTGATACATTTTCTGAAATTTCGATAATTTCTTTATTGAAGTTCTGTAATTGATTTATTTTTTTCTAATAAGAGCCATACAATAATAAATGCATTTATCCACTTCACCTCTCGTTGTTGCAAAAGACAAAGTAACAAATTATATTTACTTTTGGCTCTTCAAGAATGAAACGACTTGAATTAAAGAAAAAAAGGTTTGAACCAAAGAAGCATACTTCTTGTGCTTACCACCTAAAATCTTAATTCAAATTAAATCAGATAACTAGACAGTTGACAAACAAGACGAAGGTGGCCGGCCATTTGTCCCCCAAATCGTGTCTTTTTCATCGTGATACTCTCTTTTGATATAGCTCAAGCCTCAATTAATGATATTTGTCACTTACATGTGTGTATGTAAATAGATGCCACTTCAGAATAGAAGGATGCCAGAGAGGCATAGTTGCCACAAACTTGCCAATCAAGAGAAAAGTTGCCACTCAAAATTTAACTTACCTTCAATTCAAAATTGTGACCATTTTGCTCAAAAGTGGCATCCAAAATTGCTATGACAAGAATGCTTATATTGTTTCCGTTCTTTCTTTGGGTCTCCTACCAAAGTTACATACATGCATTGAATGGAAAATGACTCTGGTTCCCATTCCCACCGCAAGTGGATTTTGTTTCTGATGCTAGAACAAATTTAAATGGACCTCTGCCGTTTATGTTTATACCATTTAATGGCGTCGCGTCTGTATATCTCAAACGATGAAGACGGCTTTCTGTACTTTCCAAAAAAAACATGTGATGGAATTATTCATGCAAATGAGGCCCATGAGCGGAGGGCTCCATATACCGCTCGCTGCATGGTTCACGAGCATTCTTTTGTTGAGAGGAGACACATGCTCTTACTATCCGATTTCTTACTTGCCCTTTGTCGATTTTTTCTTTTGTCTGCACACACACTTTGACTACCATCATCCTCCGAAAGCAAGGCATGAATGACCTCCCCACCCAATCCGTCCACCCACGATGAGCTCAAACCCAGGAAATGCTTATGCACTATCTAAGACCATCGGCTTCCCTCTCTTAGCTACAGTGGATAAGAAAACTCGTAGGGTTTTCAAGAACCGGGATTACCATGCCCCTGTCACCCATCCTCCGTCAACCATTGTACTGCGTCCCAACTGACAGAAGAGACGTTCATAACCCTCAAGGTTCTCTCGAGACTCTGTCCTAGTAAACAGTTATGGACCCGACAGCACTCTCAAGTAGAATGTATACCAGGGACCTGGTTTCTTTTCCCATGCCTACGCACTTCCCCTGAATGGGATCTCGGGCCTTTTAGTTCCCCAACAGAGGCGGCGAGACCCTCAGCATTGCCTGGAAAAGATCGCAAGTTCCAGTACATCGCTCCACTTTAGTGCTGGGTGTGTGAGTGTTTTTCCGAATTGCTCCCTGACGACCTGAAACGGGAAGATCGAGTATAGTGGATGTGGAAGGACGAAGAAGAAGAAGAACGGAAAGAGGCGCCTTTGGACTTGCTTTGGTCTCCGTTCCCGTAGCCTAGTTTTGACTACTAACGAACGCATCCCTTGGAAGCTAAGGTCCGAATTCGTCGATGTTGGCTGAGCGTTCTAGGTCGTCGAGGATATGACAAGACGGAAGGGAAGCTGGCGTTTTATGTGCCAAGCAAGGGTCGAGGATCTCCCAGAAGCAACTGGCTGGTTTTTCTCAGTCCGTAAACTGGTCGAGAACATAGAGGAACACCATCTGAGGAAACGCGAGGAACCAGCAGATTTGCGGCGGAAAAGGAGCGAAATAGAACACCACAAAAGACGGACAAAACAGAGCGTCAGATTCCAATTTGCGGAAGTCATTGTGACCCTTGATTTGAAGACTGAAAGCAGGAGAGTGAACAAGGCAATTGCAAAATAATTCTAGAATACCCTCTGGGCAATGTCCATATTGAAAAACTAAAAGCTTCTCGGATCAGTAAGGGCTCAATTTGCCTGTCTTTGTGTGTTGAAACAAACGATCCAACCCGGAGTCTTGACCAGTTGAAAGAATGAGTGTCCATGCGGCAAGAGCGATTCGCCAGAAGCATAAGGTTGACCCTGATTCAGCGGAGAATTCCTTGAGCCCGGAGCAGAAAAAGGTGCTGGAAGAAGCCTTCGAGGCTGCTGATAAGAACGGAGACGGAATCCTCTCAGCGGATGAGTACTACGACATTTTCCAAACGCATGGTCTTTCAATCGGTAAGACTCATATGGATTTTGAATTTCTCAAAATCGTTGACCCCGTTTTCAAAGACTGAATTAGAGAGACAGAGAGCAAGGCTGCATCTTCCTCAGCCTTCCTAACTTCAACAGATGCGTATGTTTCGCAAATACAGCCCACGAATGGGGCTGATATCCCAATTGCAGTTAACAACTCCTCAATGAAAAGGAGCTGACGCCCTAAAGCGAACTCTTTGGACTTAGCATGCGGATTTTTCTCCCTTAAGATTTTGATACCATTGTGGTTAACAAAGGCAGTTCAGTGCTACAGACTGACAGAGAGCTACTCCTTTGATGCTAACAGTATGTTAATTTCTGTACCTAAGATGAACCGTCAAAGCATAAATATCTCTAAAAATTAAGCTTACCTTTAGTCATGAGAGTGTGTTTTGTTTTGCCATACGACATTTGCATTTTTCACTTAAGGTTTTAACTTCTTCTCTGAATAGCAACAATCAAGTAACCATGAAAACAAACCACATGGTTTATTGCTCAACCTAGGGATCTCGTACATTTTACTATCCATTCTATTTTTATTTTTATTTTATTTTTTTCCGCTTTGTACTTATCTTTTTTTAATGTTATCCCGAGACCCTAAATAAAACATCATCATCAAAATTTGGCAATATATTAATTTTGAGACTCAGCTTTATGTCTCATATGGAAGATTCGTATTTTTGTGACTTGGGGAAACGTCCCATTTTTCCCTTTAAAGAAGACCGCAACCCAAATTGAACGAATTGAAGCCGCCAATTAAGCTGTGGTTTTTGACAGCAACTATTCGAATCAGGGGCGTAAGCATGGTCATCGTATGATATATGACTAAAGTCTCACGACCTTTTTCGCCGTTCAAATCATGCAGACTCAGACCCGAATTCTAAGATATATATAAGATCAAATTATAAAAGTCTTTTTAGTGAGTGAAGCCATAAGAGAGGTCAAATGTAAAAATAAGATTTTTTTTTCCATGGCTCTGCCATTTTCGGGATCCACAATTAATGGCAATTATTAAGCAATCTTGGTCAATCTATGCAACAGTTTTGTCCAAAGTAAAGATTTGCTAGTCCTTTGAATTGATGAAAGATATAGATATGCCGAATGTTCTAAGTCAATTATGGTCTTTTTTAGTGTTTTTTAGAAAGAGCACGCTTTCATTTTTGACAACTAAAGAGAAGCGCAGACCAACCAGGTTTGATAACCTCTGTTGGAGGAAGCAATCTCGTCGGTCTGGCCTTTCATTTGGTTTGAAAGGAGGAGGAAATCAGAGTGAGCAACAATGAAATATGTTTTCAAAAAAAGCCAAATTCGTGGGCGATAGGGAATTGACCTGAGTCCGTCGAGTCTTCGCCAGAGTTCGCTAAAACACGTTCTGATGAACGAATGAGTTAATGATTAGTTAAATGAGTGGGGTCAATGTGTTTTACGTTTTTTTTAAAGATTGATGGTAGTACATTTTGTAACACGGAAAGAATCCTTATGTCTTCATCGGACGACTCTTTCATTTATTTGATGTTGAAAAAATATGAGGCTTCGAGAACGTTGATCAATGGAATCATAACGCCCTTGAGGATTTAAATTTGGACGCCATGGAGTGGATTTTTTGTGTACTAACCGCCACCAATCGCCGGGTTTGAACAAAATGAAAGATAATTAATTCGTCTATTTGTTACCAGTCAAACTTTATTCGAGTTTGGCCTCCCAGCGGATTTGAGTCGGCAAACTGGCCTATGTAGGGAATGTAGGGTTTTTTGAAGGTTGATGTAGGATTTAGGATAGATGAAGAAGTGATGTGTTTTAATTAATGCTTTTGAAACAAATACTTATTCTTTTGACTTCGTTCGGATAAGAACGACATTTAACAACTAAATTTTCCTATCATACTATTTTTTCTTTGTAGTGTTCAAGAAAAAAGTTAATCAGAATTAATATTTGATAAAAAATACTTTCTTTAAAGTTCGATTTAAAAAAAAATATTCAGATTAGACTTATTTCGGCAATAAGGTGAACTTTTTAGAACAACGTAACCGAAAAATGTGCACAAGCTTAGTCAAAAAGATGAGAAACCCAATGGTTTGAACAAGCCACAAGCCTGCTTGTTTTGCTTTCAAAATTACCGCCTGGGGATTAATCCGCCTGGGCCTTAGCCGAACAAAAGCCTATTTTAAAAGCTCCATCAACAAAGTACTACAAGTGAACTCAATGAACGCACTCCCCTGAATTTTGAAGTTTCTATGCATTGATATATCACAATCAAGATTTGAAAAAGTATCTCCTTGGAGCAAGTAATTTCCTATCCCAGAATTAAAACAGGATGGATCGTTGTGAGATGATGGCGATATTAAGGAGCGTTCATAGCTTTTAGATATTGTTACTCTGGGCCAAGCTAGGATGCCTCTGCATAAGTTGCATTGGTTCAGCTTGTCTGCACTCTTCATTATGAGCAGTGGAAGCTTTCAGAGAGAAGCCTTTTCATATGTGGAGCGAGTACTTATCTTGAGTAGTTGAGAACTCCGATATGAATATGCTCATAAGCTGCCTTGATTTTCAAAAATTAACCTTTGCTCAAGAAAAGGCGCATGGAATTTGTTTTAAGATACTGGTGTTCACGCTTCCATTATTTGAAGTGTCTCTCTATGTGCTTTTGGAACCACAATGTATAAAACGTTTCTACTTTGCCATTCATTCTTTTGAACCAGAAGGCGACTTCTCGAACTTACCCACAAAATTCCCTCCATCAACCGCAAAACCGGCTTTGAAGAATTCACGATGATGAAGATTGTTTCAACCGCAGATGCTCAAATTAACGTAAAAAGGTCCCATCAATTTTGTTCCAAAGCAATGCAATAACATACGAGTTTTCTAGGGCTTGCTGGGATACCGTATTGGTAGAGCATCCGCTTTCCAATTTGCGAATCCTGGTTCGATCCCAGGGAAGCCAAGTCCAAGCTTCTTTGCGGTATTAGCTGCCATCTGACGTCTGACGTCGTAACAAACAAATAAAACCAGTTTTCTACAGGTGGAAGTTGAGTTGTTTTATTTTGGCAAGGTCTCAAACTTGATGAAAGGTCGTGTCCTTGTTTAAAATTGATTTTGATTCAATTATTCTCACTTGCGTGAATACTTGCTTTGTAACATTCCATTTGATCAGGCTGATTGCATAAGTCATAGGGTGTCTTTACTCATCTTAGTTCTTTCGGATTTCAATTGCCATGAAAGCCAACCATCCTCTTGATCAATTCACGTTCAGAACGCCCTTGAAAACGATCGAAAGCTTTCATGCAAATGAATCAAGTTCTTGTCTTGAAAATCATTGTTTAGCAGACAAACAGAAACAACATTGCATTGCATTATGACATGTGGTTGTGCCACTTTGCTGCAAGCCATCATGTCATTTGCGAATTTTCGGTGCGTCCAAAAGAGACATTGATTCTTGATCACATGAATGCATTGAATAGACATTGTTTTCAGGCCTGCCAAATCGTAAATGAGGTTGACTTTCGATTCTATTGTAAGGCGACGTTCTCAAGTTAGAGAGCGCTCAGTAGGTCCTCTGTAGGACTCATTTCTACAATCAAGTTGGTTTATCGTTCCAGATCGAGAATGGATTGAGAAAACCATCGCTCGGAATGACAAAGATGGAGACGGAGGAATTTCATTTCAAGAGTTCATGGAGATGAACCGGAGCCGCTTGAAAGGCGAGACCGGACAACCCAACGCGACCTCTAGCGGATATTCACAGATTAATAGAGATGGAGAGAAGGCCAAACTTGCATTTAACGCCTACGACAGGAATCGCGACGGGTACCTCACCAAGGCTGAGTTTCGAAAGACGTCCAAGAAGATGACAGAGGCGCAGATCGACGCAGTTTTTGAAAAATTCGACAAAAATAGAGATGGAAGATTGGATTTTGACGAGTTCAAGAATCTCATGGAATCTAACAAGAAGCCATAAAACAAGTCCAGTATCTCATTTTTTTGATCAAATGCCTCCATTTTTGCATGTTTTTTTCTGAATAGTGATCAATGCATATGTGTCGTCCGTATTACTTTTGATATCTATCAGCACACATGAACCTATCATGACCCATAAAATGTCATTATCATATTAAAGGAAGCAAGCATTCATGAAACTCCGACTTATCTTTCGACTTTGAACCATGTTATCATCATTACACAATTTATGAGCAAACTTGTTCTGGTGTCAAATTCATTCACAATAAGGTGAGAGGCATTTAAAGACCCAGCCTTATTATTACTGTTTAGTTAAACTTTGAGAGTAATTTGCTAGAATGGGGCAATGGGGTAATATCTTTTAAAGATTAGGACTGAATGACCGTTTTTGCTTTTTTTTTTGAAGAAATAGCTTTAGGATAATGAACGGGGCTGCGTGTCACTCATTTTTCAAAAGAGATGATTACATTCTTAAAATCATGCATTAGCACGAATAATGAGGTTCTCCTCTAGTAACAATAGATTTGGATGCAAAAATGCGCCGATCAATGAATACATCATAGAAAAGGGATTGATTTGTAGAAAAAACTAATCAGATTGATGCAAGCAACTTTGCCGAAGGTAACGTTGTATGCACTAAATTCTATTTGCGAAACTCTTGCTTGACAAGAGATATCATATTATTTTTTGTACCTTAACAATACATTGAATTAACCTGAAATAGATTAACGCATTTTGATCACCTCACACATGGCTTGGCAAACAAAAGCTTGGTCAATTACGTAGATAGTCATGTTGACAGTAATGATTCAAAAGGAACAATGATTTGATGCGGACCATATTGTTTGGTTCCAGATGTCAACTACCTTGGTAAACTCCTCCACTTCTCGGCTTAACTTCATCTTGTTCAGTGATTACATTCTTTGCTTTAATTTCGGAAGATATGTAAAGTGCTATTATATCCCTTCTTGCACAAAAAGGTTGAAATTGCTTCTTCATGTATTGTTGATAGAGAGGAAAATGCAGATGTAAGTCTAAAAAATCCTTAAATAATCAAATTTATATGGAAGAACAGTTGAATTTGAAAATGGAAAAACGAAAAAAATTACCTACAGCCATACTTATTTTCCTATATTTAAAGAGTCAGTGTCCTTCTGGGTCGGTAAGCAAACAATTTCTAATCATTCCTAAACGCGTTTTCCGATTTGTATTTTGCTTCTCCGAAATATGTCTTTTTCAAGAGGCTTTCGAAGTGATTAAGCTAGATATACTGAATCCTTTTACGTGAAATGAAAAATGGCAACGGCAAATGCATGGGGACTTATAATTAATATATTTCCCAGTTTACAAGACACATGCGACATATTTACAAGTGACTACTTTATGCAAACAAATTCCACATTAATTTGAAAGAAGGAAACTCAACGATATTCTATGTTTTGTTTTCATATATAGGGCCCTGTTTTTAGATACAGTGTATTAGTTTACACAGTTGGTGTACAGTAGTGCCTATTGTTAGGCGACAAATTCCAGATAATGATTCAGTGACCTCAATCAAAGAAAAATATTCAGTCTTCTAAATTGCAGTATCTTTCAGGCCAGTACTAAATTAGTGTCCCAAAATTATATTCCCAACTTTGTACAGATGCGTCAAAGCTAATCGTTTTTGAAGGAACTTTAACCGGAGCAATCACTGAGAGACAATCATAGCATAGAGCTTTTCGGTATATTGAACAGCGCCCTCTGCCTCTTTCAGGTGTGGATAAACAACCTTAAAGAGTTCAGAACAAAATAAAGGACTCTGAAATGTTAATCCTTATTTTGTACGCGTTGTAATATATAACCTCAAGATATCCCAAGGGAGGTTTGAATTGGAATAATATCCAAAAAGAAATCAATAATTGATTTTCTTGTGGTTTTTAATTACAACAGATATGCAGTACGTATATGGGTATCTAGAACCTTACTTTGTAACCATGAATGAATAGTAAATTACATTAATAGAAATAATAATCAATAGATTGTGCTTTGCTTGACATTGAAAAAAAGATTTTGTTTCAAGCTTGCTTATCATAGAAGGCGTTATCTATAATTGTTTTGCAGTTCTAGTAATAGGTGCTATTTTGTTGATTAAGAAGTTGCTACTTCATGAGATAAGATAAAAGAAATTCTGGCAATAAAATTGTTTTCAACAAAGTCATGAAATAAAGATGCAAAACTATTTTTTTAGTTCAAGTTGATAGGATATGATGATTACATAAAGGTTTGATTTGCTTTTAAGCATACAGTAATTAGCTCCTTCCCCAAATCTTTGTTGGAAGTTGAAAGTGTTGCAGGATTTGGAGGGTCTCCCAGAAATGCTTGCAATGTATTCATTGTGTCGCCATGCTTAAGAAATATTTAGTTCATCGAATGACACCTTCATAAAGTTTGGCACCTTAAGGCTTATTGTCTTGTTTCTATGTTTGTTGGCCCACACCTGGGTTAAGCAGGGGGGCTCTACTTCCGCCAACGAAAAGGAAAAATTTAACAAATTCAACAACTTGCACACACCTTCCATTCGCACAACCTTTCTTTTCAAATCCCATTTATCAAAATTTTGTTCACTCATTAGCTTCTCATAACTTTTTGTTTGTCTGGAATACTAAGTTGGGACCACCGGTCGATTCAAGAAAGGTGGAAGGTAGAGAGAGAGCAATATTGTATGAAAAGTATCAATGTAAGCACACCAACGATTGAAATAAACGCCAATCGGCGTTCTGAAAAAGGCAAGTTTCCTGGTTTCGAGCAACTCTTTGCTTTAAATAGGATAACCCAGACTGGTAATTTGAAGTTCACGTACATTGTTGCTCGTATTTCCCCTGCATACATACGTAAATAGATAGACAAGTTTCGCCTCAACACGAGAGATGGCTAGAATATGCTGATTGCTCGAAGAGCAGACGAAACGTAATGAATGTAGCAGGCCAGCTAAACCCTAAAGAAAAGGACTAACGATTTTCCACATTCTCAGAAGAGATTGCGAGGCAACGATTAATCTTATGGTATTCTATGGTCACCTTTGTCGGCGTCTCAGTGTTGCTTTAAAAGTACATTAAATCCACCTTTCTTTTCACATCCAAAGTAAATCCCAAGTTTTCAGAGAACATTGGTTTCTTTTAAGCCCTTCATAGAGCTCAAATGTCAACAAAAACAGTGAAATCTCATTTCGAAGTCGATCAAAAACTCATTCTGAGAATGAATTCCATCGTTTTACACTTGATATCCACTTATTTGTCCCGGTAGAAAAGACTCAAACGGCAAAACTCATGCCTGGTAACTGCGAGCGGCGTCGACTTGACTTGTGACTTGAATGAGCGTGAGCGTGAGTCTGGAAAAGAGCATGTGCCTCATAGGCATGCCATTTTGGCCTCTAGTGAGCCAACTTCAATGAACAGGGCAAATTCTAATACCTTAATCTAGGAAAAGCCTGTATTGAGACTTGGGTACATCCAGTACATCGTATCAATCTTATCACACCGAAGTTAGGTTGCAATGTCTAGAATCCACAACAGAAGTAGCCGTTTCTCTGCGGACTGGGCTGGGATCGAATTTAATCAACCTTATGTGGCCTCAAACAATTCCGATTTTGGCCTCCAAGGCTATGCATAACTAGACAAGCCTGCAACTGTTAGCACTGTTCCAGCTAGCTACTCTAGTTAAGTCTTTGAAATTTTCTACCGGGCCTCTTGCCATTCACACATCAACGCTTCATAGAGGTAAGAGCCAAAGAGAAACGGGATTTGATCAATATTTTTTTTCCGATTTTTACGAGAGGTTAAATGATTGCTGGTACCTCGCACTTCATCTGACCGTTAGTGACATTGATCTCTAGATCCATGCCGTGTTACTCACATATGGTATCGAGAATGAGAGATAAGGGATTATGGAAGAGGCCCGTTGTTGTATGAAAGTTACGCAAGGACCGAAAGTGGGTTCCACGCTAAAGCCGCCATGCTAGATTTTCAAGAAGTCCTACCGGCAAATCGCCCATCGAATAGAGGCTTTTTAGTCCTTGATTTCATATTGAGTTCAACACGTAGGCTGGCCTTGAGAGAGGTCAAAGATAGCCATAATTTGTTCATATATTCAGTTTGTGGGGGCCGGGAATGTTCTCGCGATAAGTAGTAAAAGTTCACGAAATACGATGTGAATCCACTCTCATTGACGTGCTCTTTTGTGGAAAAGTTGACGTGAATAGAGCACAAAGTCTGTCGTTATTGGGTTCACTTACTCAAGCGGATGATCGATCACAATATTATGGCCAATTTTAATGGGACACTTCGGATTTGATAATTATGGGTTGGGCCCCTTAGAACCAGATCGAGGTGTTCGTGGGTATTTTTTGCTTTCATGACGTGCTAAGACGAGGAAAGTACTTTTAAGTTCGATACTTGGCCTGCCA
>NC_081446.1:9757504-9767453 GCF_007210705.1 Tigriopus californicus
GCCCCTTAGAACCAGATCGAGGTGTTCGTGGGTATTTTTTTGCTTTCATGACGTGCTAAGACGAGGAAAGTACTTTTAAGTTCGATACTTGGCCTGCCAAGTTTGTGCGATGGCACTGAACGAGCCTGTTTGTAAGAACCTGAATTGTTCTGATCTTGTCCCCCACGCCACTTTTTCCAACAAGAACGGTAAGGTTGATCGATTTCATGTGACCAAGACTATATTTCCAGGTCTTGAAGGGTTAGTTTTAATTTCATTGTGGAGTTAAGACGTTTACATTAATGAACTAGTTGTTCCCAGATAGTATAGTATGCATTTAACAGTCACTTTATCGGCTGCTATAAATCATGATATATTTGTTATGGGATGATAGAACCGATGACCGTTTAACGACCACGGTTATAAAACTAGACGATAACGAAAATCAACATTGTTCTTTTAAACGATTCTAATTTCTCTCGCCATCAAACGTATGCATGCTAAACGATGCCATTGATCACGCTTCAGCGGTTTGCATTCCGACGGAAAAAGACCTGACATTTAGATTTCGATTGTTGCCGATCTCGCTTAATGGAGTTTTCCTATGGAAATTGACGATTATTGTAAATACCGGTATCCTCATTACCGAGTCGAGATTAAAAATGTCGGAATGCGTTTAGTCATTTCTTTTTCGTTTATGGCTCGCTTATAGGTTCTAGCCAATATTTGATAAGTTCAATGTTTACTTAAGCGCCGCCCCTGAAGCAAGTGGGCGTCCTCTCGACTGTGACAGTCCATTTGTGTGTTAATCTCAGCTCTTTGAAAGGCTGGCCCGGCGTTAGGTAGAAGCTGGTCTTTTCCCAGTACTTCAAACTGTACCTCTGTTGGATTACTTCTCTTTCAGCTTCTCTTGTGTTCACTTCCTTCGACATTTCATCCTCTCCATTATGGTTCTCCAACCCACCCAGGATGCCCCTCAATTCAAGGGCAAGGCTGTGATCAACGGTCAATTCAAAGAGATCAGCTTGTCCGACTACAAAGGCAAATATGTGGTGTTCTTCTTCTACCCATTGGACTTCACCTTCGTGTGTCCCACCGAGATCATCGCTTATAGTGAAAGGGCCGAGGAGTTCCGCAAAATCGGATGTGAAGTGATTGCTTGCTCGACGGACTCGGAATTCTCCCATCTGGCCTGGATTAACACTCCCCGCGAGAAAGGAGGCTTGGGAGAGATGCACATTCCTCTGTTGGCCGATAAGAACTCTGAAATTGCCCGAGCTTATGGTGTTCTCAAGGTAAGACGAGAGGTCCCACTTGTGTCCAAGTGGTTTCGAGATTTCAAATAGAGCGCACCGATCCGTTCTTTACGATTTGTAGGAATAAAATTTAAATGAATTATACTTCATGCGACTTGCTCATGTTTTAATAGATTGAGGTAACGCCAGGAAATAAAAATTTCCGCGAGCATGAGCATACCGAAATGTCGGTATAAGACTGATGCATCCATCCAAAATAGAAATGATCACATTATCATGATCCAAACACGTTTAAGGAATTGATATTTCTCATTGCTGGAAGACCATCCAAACCGTTCTCTTTTAGATTCAGTAAATGTCAAGGTTGTTTTTTGGGATTTCGTCAATAGGCCAGACAGATAAAAGTCATCCAAGTCTCTCGTTTTAGGAGGATGAAGGCATTGCATTCCGTGGGCTGTTCGTCATTGACGACAAGCAAAAATTGCGACAAATTACTGTCAACGACCTTCCCGTTGGTCGTGATGTGGACGAGACCTTGAGACTGGTTCAGGCCTTCCAGTTCACCGATAAGCACGGAGAGGTGTGTCCGGCCGGCTGGAGACCTGGCAAGAAGACCATGAAGCCTGATCAAGAGGGCGTGTCCAAATATTTGGCGGCTAACGGAAAATAACTTATACCCAGAACAGACACTGAATCTGGCTGACAAGAGCATTTCTTTTATTATTCCTGGCAGTCCATAGTTATCATGAGTACACCCGAAACATCACGAACACGTAGCCCGAGCCCAGAGGACTTTATTTCTGGGGACTTGAAGGACTTCCATAGTTAGGAACATCCGTGAACTTCATCTTATTTGAACCACCATAATTCTCCATGATGACGATCTGGAATAATAAAAGTTTTATGTAAAAAAACCTCTCTTGACAAAGCTTGACCATCGAAACTTTACCTCGTTAGATCCCGTCGCCAGGAATGGACCTGGGATGTATAAAGTCTTCTGGGGCCCAACCTGAAAGTAGCGTCCAACATTGAATCCGTTCACGAAAAACGATCCGTGCTTCCAACTTTGACAGTCTGGACAATCAAAGTCGAAATAGGTGTCTTGGGGACTATCATCGTCCACTTGAAGGTTGGCTTTGAAAATTTTGGGCCCCAAGGTCAAGTCTTCAGCCCCTAAAGGTTTCCATCCGCTCAAACTGAAATTGCAATTTGTTTCAAGGAACTGGAGGAAAGCAAAGTGAAGACAATGGCCATCTTTGCCCAGGATATCATACCTGGACACCCAGGCCGAATTGAACTCGAGTGACATGATCTCCCAATCCTCCAACGGCTGGTTGTTCAACAGAACCGGCCCCTCCCACAAACCCTTGTTCTGTTGCAATTCGTGAGGCTTGCCATAATTGGCTCGCCCCAAGTTCTCGACCATGAAATCGACCGTGCAAGAGGGGTTACACGTACCAACCTCGCTCAAATCGACCTCGAATTCGCTATCCCTGGAAGAGATATTACAAAGAGGAAACGTCAGTTTTCCATGGTTTCCTATGATTTCGCGATCTTCATTCATACAGGGGTCCCCAAGATCCGAAAAAA
This sequence comes from Tigriopus californicus, assembly GCF_007210705.1. NCBI lineage: Eukaryota > Metazoa > Arthropoda > Copepoda > Harpacticoida > Harpacticidae > Tigriopus > Tigriopus californicus. The sequence continues at coordinate 9,760,330 of NC_081446.1, forward strand.
GCCAAGTCTGAGAACTCCAAAATTGGCCTGTTCACCATCTTTCCATTGACAATTAGCTGCAAAAGATCTCGAACGTGACCTCTTATCTTGATCTTATCGCCCGTCTTCAATGCGAGCTGCTTCCGGTAGATAATGTAACCATAACTTTGGCCGTTTCCATCGTTGAGGTCCAATTGCTCCATGGGTAGCAGTACTTTACTAGATTGCTTGGCTGTCGAGGGCTAAAAGCAATTCAGAGAATGAGAATGACCCACTTGAGGGGCATTGGTTTTCCTTTTAGGCGGGGGGGGGGCGGTTTCTTCGAAGGCCTGGTCAATTACCAAGTTGCTCAAGATGCCGGCATAATCCAAATATTCTGTGATGGTAATGTCAGGATAAGCCACAGGTGGCACAATGGCGGGTCTGGCTGGTTTGGCCAACACATTTGCCAAGGGATCATTGGTAGCGATCATTTCTGCAGCTCTGTCATATTTCGGCGTGTAATGGCCGGCCTCTGTGAGGGGAGCATCATAATCTAGAATACACATAAAGGTACCTTTAGAGACCTTCGGCAATCATGAAGGACAGAAAATGATAAAAGAGGACATATCGTTCCCTAATTACCCTTTACCGGTATTATGAACAGGACAGTGAAGGTACAACTCCGACCAATATGAGTCGAATTGGTTAGACTTATTACAAAATCAACATGGAAGTATCTCAATATGCGTCCTTCCGATCAAGATTTTATCAAAGTGCGATTTCATCACGTCGAAATTGGGAGAACCGCGTGTACAAGACAGTGTTCTCCATTAGTCAATCTCACCGTAACTGGCCGTATCTGGTGCATACGACGGGAATATTGGGAGGCCCGTTCCTGCAAGGACATTGGCTCCATTCATGAATCCCCAGTTGGTGCCCCCGTGGAACATGTAGAAGTTGACGCTTCCCTTGTAAAGGAAGATGTTTTGGAGAATTTCGGTAAAATCTGCGAGAAAATGAAATATTCATAGGTGGGGGTCACATTACTCTTTAGACAGGCCATGATGATCGTGGAGCGTGGGAATGACTAGAAGCTCTTGTTTTAACAGTTGTGTATGCACTTCTGAGAAGCAGGGTATTTCTTCGAATACCTCGATCCAATAATGAAAATGATAAACGGATTGTACGTAAATGTTCTTGAATGTGATTTAATGATATGGTTTTTAACTGAATGGTGTCCAGTAATTAGGTTTGTACGTAACTTAATGTTTTTTTTCTGTTATTTGACCGCAACATGAAACAAACCCAAATGTTTCAAAGTAAAAAGGTGAATGAACGCTTCAAAGCACAAAATTTTGATATGAAATGGGCACGCTGCCGTTTAGGTACCATTTTCCAACTTGTCTATCTTGTGCTAGAATGAAGCCTTCAAAACCTGATTGCAGGTGGATACAATACTTAATCAATCCTACAATTGTAAGACACATCCGGTTCACGTGGATTGCTCGTGGCTTCGCAAAAGTAGGCATTTCGACAAAGATTGCTCCTTTTATTCGTTACTCCTCAAGGTATGATAGCTTGTACTTTGGAAATGTTTTAAAGGAACAAAATGTTCATGTTTGAATTTGCAAGGTATTTATACCCGATTCATATTCCTAAACTTGTTATAAGAATCATGCTCCCTTCCCAGAAGAAATCGGATTGTTCGGGTAGTTTTCCAAAAAAGGCAAAAGTTGCTTTTAAAGGCTAATTGATGAAAACTGAATAAGTTTCAGTGAAATAACTTAAACCTCAATAAATCATCAATCATACAAGGTAATACAACTGACTGATGAAACTGCTCTTAATGGCTGAAAGAGAACATATTTTAAATAGATATTTTCGATGTTTTTTTATTAATCATTTTTGTTAGTTTCAATTCTCAAGCAAAATCAAAAGTGACATCGCGGCTAACATACCTTAATGTTTATAATCACAATGATGTCCTTGAAATTTGTTGGGAAAAGCAACACTTAAGCTTTAATCAACGATCCCGTTCTCTGAATCTTATACTCGTGCCTTCTCTGTCGTACTTCCTCGTCAAGTGTTCAGCTTCAAGGGCCCACTATTGATTTGTAGGACGTGAAAAAAAAGCCTTGCATGAAAAAGAATATGAAACCGAAGGAAGGGATCCACATGTGGACCTGAACCTGAATTAGAATGCACTTAGAAATCCCGGACTTGAGTCCAGAGTTCAGAGAAAAAGTATCATTAAACGAGACCAGGAGTTAGGAGTTCATCTTATTCTTAACTAAACAAAGACAATGGAGGCACAACCCCTTCACCTCAAACGTGAGCTGGGCTTGGGGGGTGGGATCGCCATGATCATCGGCACCATGATTGGATCCGGCATTTTTGTGTCCCCTGGTGGCGTATTGCAAAGATCAGGTTCTGTGGGAGCATCACTTGTGATCTGGTTGGTTTGTGGAGTGTGCGCAACTTTGGGTAAGATGAATGAGTCGCAATATTCGGTTGATGTCGTTCAACTAGGTCTAAATTCTTTTCATTGCTTTTTTTGTTAATTGAGTTAAGGTGGTTCATTGAATGTACAGACCTGCCGGGTACAAAATAGGAGGGAATACTACAGAGATCCTCCTATCCTTTTTCTAGTGGTCCAATTCCTTGTTTTCTTAAAATGATATATGTAACCGTTATGGTGCTCATTAGCAGTTTTATTGTCTTTGTAAGGTCGAAAACGAAAAATATTCCAAAAAATGAACTAGGAAACTTATGATTTCCAAATCTTATTGAACCTATTTTTGATACAGTTGCGAAATCTGCTTATTTTTGCCGACACTTCTTTGGTTCATACTAAGCGTACCAAATCTCTCAGAATATCCCATCTTACTTTAAAATTAACTTTGAATCTTTTCGAATCTATTTACAGTGTCTGAAAAATTGCCTCAGGCAGTGTAATTAAGTGCTTATTGTTAGTGCGCATGGCATTTCGTGCTTGGAATAAACGTTTTGCCATCAAGATTGGCAAAAGAGTTCAGATTTGGAGGTGATTTTTCAAGGATGGTAACTTATTTAGAATAACTTATGAAGCAATACAAACTTCAAGCTATTCACAGAATTCGATAGGATACCAAGTGTATGAGAGACGAGAAACAAGAAAAATGAAAAAAAAAAATGGGCCAAAAATGCACACTATTTCACCACAGAAGTTTAAAGGCTTTAATGTCGAAGCTTAAGTCAAGCGGGAACAAAGATACTAGATGCCAAAAGCACATTTTTTGGACGCAAAAAAATCAATCTTTGACACGACTTTGAGTGAAGTGTATTTTAGGGAAACTTTCATTGAATAGGTATTTAGGCCAGAAATGGATGTTTTTCGTCAAAACTTCGAGTAAAATCAATTCAAAATGCTCGAAAATGCAAAAAGTACATAGGTACAGTTTAAGAAATGATCTGAAACAAATGCAGCAACCAAAAAATTCCACTGTTTCAGCTACCAATTCGGGCCCCATTCAGGTTTCCCCACTTTTTTCCTGTTATACTGCTTGCAGGTACTCAGATTATTCATCACCTTGCTCTTGAAAAGAGTGACAATCTCTTCACGTTCACCATGCCACGTTTTACGAGCAGTGCAAGAACGCTTTCAAAAAGACGATCCCCGTTCGTTAATTGCAGACGGCCATTACGACTTTCAATTGGTCCATAAATTCTATTCTGTCCATATTTGATTGCTCTCACATAAAAAATTGCATCGAATCAAGGCTTTTGGAACTTTACTCGTAACTCGCCATCGTTTTCACTGCAAGCTTGAACTTTCTGTTAAAATACAGTCCATTAATATTATCGCGTAGTAAAAATAGTAAGGGCCCAAGAAATGTTACATTTTTATATCACTGTTGCAGAATTGTTGATGATAAATTTCTTTCACACTCACCATCCACAAAACGGTTTCAGAGTCAAAGGTTCATGCTGTAATTTTTTTGTTCGATGTTCAGGGCACATTTTTGGTGACTAAGATACAATTTGTTGCATAATACAGAGAGACCTTTAACTAGAGGAGTGGACATCGGCGGAGCTAAGCCGATTTTCTTTTTGTCATTGCTCTTTGATGGAGGTGTAAATAGAAACACGTAGAAAGGCATTGTCATTTGAGGTCAAAATGCACATATTTTATCTTATTCATAATTACCTAATTTTAAAACTCTAGACTCTTTACTACATGTACCAGAAACTTTCGAAATTTTCACTTGAAATAAGATACCTCAACATTTTGTCATAAAAACACGACTTTTTTTCTTTTAAATCGCTGTTTCATAATGTATGGAAGTGACCTTGTAACTTTTGAGGAGCTGAAATGTTGTTTTCACAAAGTGGCCTAGCTTCGCCGATTGCCATGTCCAATCCTCCTGTTAAAAGTATCCTTGCATAATATGAGTTGTGGTCCCCTAAAGTGTGTACTGGACTTCGGACAAAGTGTTTAATGCCATAGGCTTCCCTTATTTATAATCAGGTGATTGGCGGAAAACTTAAAGCTATGGATGAGCCAACTAGAGTATTGGGTTCGACTCCATTCCCTGGAGGTATCTCATACTTAACATATTCAAATGCCTCCATGTGCTTTGCCCATCCTGGAGTTGAAAACACTCTGAGCGACAGGACAGGGATCAGTTGTACCATATGACAAGAAATGAATTCATTCGAGTACAAACGCCTAAATAACGTGGAGGCTCCATTATCTTAAACCGAGACAGTACCCTTTGCAACCTTTTGTTGGCACAAGCCTCTGTTGAGCTTTGAACTGGATCATGGTCTTTGATTTGTAAACGAGACCCTAATCAACTTTACGTTCAGGGATGCCTCATAGAAGCCAATAGAGACTAATCACGAGACAAAATATTTTATCAACATTCACAAGCATCGGCTAAAGACAGGCCCGTGGAAAAAATAAGGAAAGCAATATTTACACTCTCTCATGAGATGAATTTTAACAAAGAAATTGAACATCAGAATCAGGTAGTTCTTCTCCTCTTAGCCCATTTGGGCTCCAATGAGTTCAGCAGGTTTGCAAAAGGTCGAACAAGTCCAACGATGTTTCACTAGGAACATCACAGAATTGAGAGCGCTCTCATATTGGGGGAGGCTAGATAGGTTGGGACTGTACAGTGTTCGGAGAAGGTACGAAAGGTATCTGATACTGTACGTTTTCAAAAGTATCCATGAGCTTTGTCACAACCCAGGATTTAGGATCAATTCTAGTGACCCCAGAGGCTTAATGTGCGTTTTGAGAGCACCTTCAAGTCCTCGAGAATCCAGGCTAGTTCGAAAAATGAAGTCCACATCTCTTCTTTCTCGGGCTCCTTCATTGTTTAATTTGCTTCCTTCCAATATTCGTAGGGAATACGTAGACCTTGTTGATCCGGTTGCATCTTTCAAGTCAGACTTGGACAAATTTTTAGATAGCATTCCAGATCAACCCTACATTCAAGGACTAGCTCAGTCTGCCAACTCAAATTCGTTGGTAAACCAAATATCATATAAAGATTGAAACAGACGAATAATAACCTTTCATTTTAATACTATTGGGGATTACATTCCATGTCGCGGTCACATAAGCCCGTGAAAAACCAAACCAAAAAAAGATTATCATATTTTCCCTTGCCACAGGTGCCATGTCCTACATCGAGTTGGGAACGATGTTCCCAGCCAGTGGTGCGGATTATATCTACCTGATGCAGGGTTTGGGGCCCTTTGTGGGTTATTTGTATTCGTGGATGAACACATTCGTTCTACGTCCAGTTCAGGGTGCAGTTATTTGCCAGGTGTTTGCTCTCTACCTCCTTCAACCATTCTACAATCATTTCGGATCGCACACTTTCACCGAAGACCTTAAGTGGAACTTGGAAAAAGGTGTCACGATTCTGGCTCTAAGTATGATGATTCTCTTTTCTCTACTAGTTGATCCGTATCTATCACTAACTTTGTCTGCCTGAATCGACGATTACAGTTGCGCTCTGTGTGATCAATTGTTGTAGCGTCAAAATGGCCTCTTGGCTGCAAAATGTGCTGACAGTGGCCAAACTCATTGCGATTGCGCTAATTGTTGCCGGTGGAACCTACCACATAGCCATGGGTAAGGACAAGCTCCAGATATATGGTGCACTTTCAGACGAGGTATGAATTCCTACCATGGTCAACCATTCAATTCCAACCTAGGAGAATTTGAATACCTAGAGCAAGGTTTTGATCGGGTTCCCAATACCACTGACAGCGCAAGTTCCATTGCTCTCGCATTTTATTCGGGTCTTTGGTCTTACGATGGATGGAACAACTTGAACTTCGTCATGGAGGAACTTCAAGATCCATTGAGGTACAATGAATAGAAAACCCAAATTGGCCCCTTTCTCGCGCAAATCCTCACTATTAACCCTATTTTCAGAAATTTGAATCTATCGATCTTGATTGGAATCCCCCTGGTGACAGTGATTTACGTCTTGGTGAATATTGCGTACTTGACTGTATTGAGCCCTTCTCAGGTCCTACGATCTGACGCAGTAGTGGTCACGTGGGGCCGCCTGTTCTTTAAAGACACGTCCTACGAATTTCTGGGGGAATATGTCCCTTGGGTGGCTAGTGGCTTTGTGGCCTTATCCACTTTTGGAGCTGCCAATGGCACCCTATTCGGATCATCTCGCGTATCCTTCGCTGCAGCCAGGGAAGGACATCTCCCGGAAATACTCTCGTACATTCACTCCAAACAACGGACACCAATACCCTCTTTGATTCTGTTTGTAAGAGGGAACTACATGTATATTTACGTCATGCTATGACTATGAGAAGCTAAATCGATCTTAATATCTCAATTGCAGACAATCATGGCAATTGGACTGGTGTTGACCAGTGATACATACACCATGATAGACTTCTTCAGTTTCGTGGCCTGGATGTTTTATGGAGGGGCCTTCTTGTCAGTGATTACTCTGCGATTCACTGGAGCAAAATTAGAGAGACCGTTTCGGGTAAGGGTGTCACAAACTTCAGTTATTATTGTTTGCGGTTATTGAGCACTCCAGTGCATTATTTGTTCGAAAAAATGAGAATTTCATGTCGACGAATGAACAAGAAATTAAAAATGTCTGTCTCTTTTATCAGATTTGGATTGTCATCCC
>NC_081446.1:9767489-9767614 GCF_007210705.1 Tigriopus californicus
CTATATGTTTTGGCTTTTATGGCATCAAGCGTCTTATTTTACGTCCCATTTGTTCTGAAAAAATTGCGAATCCCAGGGGTGGATTCCTTCAATCGCAAAATTTCTGCGATATGCAACCTTTCTGT
>NC_081446.1:9767648-9775856 GCF_007210705.1 Tigriopus californicus
CGAATCCCAGGGGTGGATTCCTTCAATCGCAAAATTTCTGCGATATGCAACCTTTCTCCAGGAGAATGAATCGCCATTAAAATCGTGTACATTCTCGTTTCTTTCATGAGATCCATTTAATAACATTAACAATGTTCCCTGAATGACCTTTATCCAAAGGAAGTATTAGACAATAATCTCACCACAGACGGAGAGCCATACTGATATCGACTTTGAGACTGCTGCTATGAAACAATAAGGGCCTTACGCTGCATGAAATATAGTTTACGTTCAGGACTTCAGAGGGCGCTTTGTGAGTCAACCTCTACCAAATGAAGGGCCAATTGGGCCAATTGCTCTTTCTTGAGTTATAATGTGTTTGTGTTGTTTTTGGCTAATTCTATCAAAGTCTTGTGTATAATTAGTGATCCGGAAAAGACATCGCTTTCATGGCATATTACGAGTACGAGTTGCAAATAAGGGCCCTTATTAGACAATGTGATGGCCGACTTCACTGGCCCAGGGCGAGGTTCATCCCCTCCAACTTTAGCACTCATCAATGAAAATGATATAGCCTGTTTACAAAACTAAAATACTGATAGAAATAAATCTCAAAAGTGCGTAAGCCATGACCACTTTATAGTGCTTGATCCCTATGCCATGGAATTCCATACGTCATCAAATGCAAAAGGAGATTACAAATATGCTAATCATGCAAGTGCAAAACATCGCCAAATTCATAATTCCTTTCAACCTGCCTACTTACATACAAGCAAAAGTTCAGCAAATTTGTAAGGGGAATATTGCCTACTTCCTTAACCTTACACAATAATATTTGTCTGTGGATGATTGCGTTGAAATGATACCCTCGTAAGTATTAATTGATGTAAGTTACTTACCTTCCAAGTTTAGCGTGTTGTGAACTTGCTCAAACCAGTGGTCGAACCAACCGGGCCAAAACTCTGTGACAAACACAGGTCGATTAGGTTGAAACGATAGTAGGTTGTCCAAATTTTCGAGCGAATCAAACTTGAAATTGGCAGTCATGAGCACTTAAACAAGAGAGAGCATCATTAGTGGGGATGGCAAAAATGGGCTTATTAAGGTAAAAGCAAGTTTCAACCTATTTCCAATATTTTGGGATAAAAATGACATATTTCGCAATCGGAAACATTGAAATAGCCTAAAACCGATGATCATCGCTATTTTAGTGAAAAGTTAACCCAAAGTCGTTTCTAAGTAACATTTTGACATATTTCTAAGCAATATAAAGCGAGGAATAAAAAAAGTTCAACGGTACACTCATTTCGATTTCATCAAAATGCTTTACTTTGACCATGTGTTAATGTTTTGGCTAGTTGTAATGTGCATATTTTGGCTTTGTATGTTTTTTCCAGGGACTTTTCTGATCGCCACAGAATGTTATCCCCAAAACTAATGACACTCATGTTCAGAATCTTTACCCAGACCTATCAAAATGAATGGTTGTATTTCGTTTGTATCTTTGCCTGTTCATCGTTATATCATATTTGATCTACCAATGAATTAGAGTTGGCAGACCGAGCTGGACCTTGAATGTAGAGTTGATCTGGAATGCTATCTAAAAATTTGTCCAAGTCTGACTTGAAAGATGCAACCGGATCATCAAGGCCTACGTATTCCCTGCGAATATTAGAGGGAAGCAAATTAAACAATGAAGGAGACCGAGAAAGAAAAGAGGTGGGATTCATTGTTCGAACTAGCCTGAATTCTCGAGGACTTGAAGGTGCTCTCAATACGCACATTAAGCCTCTAAGGTCACAACGGTGTTGTGTGCTGGGCGTTGTGATTTCAACACCTACGTCTATTTTATTCCTGTCACAACAGCCCGAAATACATACATATTACACATACAATTGATCTTAAATCCTGGATTGGGACAAAGCTCCTGAATGCTTTTGAAAGCGTACAGCTTCAGATACCTTTCCTACCCTCACTAGACAGTGTACAGTCCCAAACTTTTTAGCCCTCTCATACCTTCGATGTTCCTAAGAAAACACCTTTGGACTTGCTCGACTTTTGTACTTCTGCTGAAGTAATTGGTGCCCAAATGGGCGAGACGTTTTCTAGATGTGTCTAAACATACGATGGGTCTTGAAGACGGAATGTGGTTTTCATTTTCTCCCCCTCTATGAATACTCCCTGAGCCAATTTTTGTTTCCTCACGCTCCGCTGTGTGTACTGCTTGTCATTGCGTACTGTCATTTTTCTTATTTTCAAAACAAAATGGAGAAATCTTCTTCCTGGTCTCTGCTCTTTTCCCAGTATTTCATCGCATGAGTTAATTCATTTTCAATCCCAAAGGGGACAGCATTCACACACACCTCGGTGTCTTGCTGATCCCTGGATGCCGGATCTATAGATCTCTGATGAAACCATCACATCGGACCTTTTCTCTTTTCCATACTAGTTTGATTTTCCCCCTTTAATACCTGAAATAACCGGCAATCCAACAAAAAAAAATCAACTCGTACGTACAGAGGTATCATCGTCATTCTATATCTAATGACTGAAACTGCCAATACATCCAACCACACATTTCGAAAGCTTTACCCACCTTCAATGCTCGTCGCACTTCTCATTATACACGTGAAGGCGAATATTACCCTGTTTTATGATTTTTGCCATGACCATCTCCACACTTATTTCTTACATACACTAATCCTCTCACAAAGACAACACTGACACTTCTCCAACCGTTGATCTTATTTGTCCTAAACCATGATTTCAGGACGGGTCAAAATACGAACCTAAAGTCAGGAGCTTTAGGTATGATTCTACAATTGATTTTTTTCTTCTTTTTTTCATTTTTTGTCACTCAAGTGCAAAATATAAATCTATTTTTCTCTGCCCAATGAGCAATAAGTCCGTGAAAAAAGAACAAGTAGCATATGTTTGAAACTTATTTAAAGAAATTCGTAATTAATTTTGGTTAGAACTCACAATCTAAAAACGAAAAATTTTACAAGCAGTTATTAACTGTTTGTCTGACCCTTTATCATAATATAAGTGCCATTTTATGAGGTTTTTGATAAGTCAATATTTGAACATGGTAAATTATGTAATTGAATTGCAATAATGATATTTGCAACTATCCTTTGGAAAATAAAAAGGGGCAAAGAGCCTTCTTACCATTATCCACATTTCCGTAATCTTTGGTAAGGTTTGGAGAGTCTGAGGTGAACAAAAGGGATTCCACTCCTTCGGTCTCAAGGGTCTTCTTGAGAAATCGCAAATGCTCAATGTCTCGAGGAAAGTCTCCATAACCAAAGTTTCCATATTCATTTTCAATCTGCAAGTGCATGAGCAAAATGATCAAGCAATATGTCGGCTGGAACAACGGATAATGTGCTATATACTTGAACAGCGATGATTGGACCCCCTGTTTTTCCAGATGCAGAATAGAATTGCATGTCCTTGACTCTTGAAATAATTTCGTGCAAGTAAATAGCTGCTCGATCTTGATAAGGTTTATGAGATGTTCGAATGAACATTGGTGTCTCAGAAAGTAACCAACTGAAAGAAAAAACAATTCACCGACATCATTACAAATGACGAAGCTGCAACACCTACATGTCTTGATATGTACATGAACCACTGGAATATGGACGTGGATACAAGCTAGGGCCTTGAATTAATATGTTGGGGAAGCACTGCCTTTCCCTCCTTTACTCTTTCTTTCTTCTCTTTTTCAAATAGGGCAGACAGCAGGTTGCAGCAATCAAGTATTTTTGTTTGGAGCTTGATGAAGCCACTGGATCAAAAGTCATGAACTCATAAAGCACAGAATGTAGATAAGAAGGCAAAAAAATAAATAAACTACCCTTCTTCTTGGAATCAATAACCAGAAGATGGTTCGCTCATTCATTTTGTGTATAGTAATGTAGCGAGCTTTACGGGTGCTATGATTTTTGGCTTCGTCTTTCGGTTGCGATGAAAATTGAAATAGATAGTCGCAGCAAGCTTGATTCCAAAAAGTCAATCCTCGACTCCAAACATTCCCGTCCATATGATGATGGATCATGATATCTATCAATAAGAACCAAAAGAAGTGTTACCTTGGAAGACCTCCGAACTCCCATTCGCCACAAATGTAAGGCCCAGGTCTGAATACCACAAGTAGATCCTCTTCCTGGACTATTTCCAGCACTCGAGGTAGGTCCAAAAACATGGAAAAGTCATTGTTCCCTTGGCCAAAATCAAACTCACCTCGTTTGGGCTCGTGTAAGTTCCATGGAACATAGCTATTGAATGATATCGTGCAAGAAATAATGAACGATTTGCTTTCAAAGGCCAAGGTCAATCATATACTAACATGTCCACGGCATTCAATCCGGCAGCTCTGTATTTACGAAGTCGATCTCGCCATTGGTCTGGATGAATTCGGAAGTAATGAAACGACCCGCTGTAGATGGTGAGAGGCTTTCCATTGAGAGTGAAATGATCACGCTGATCCGCCTTCAGACCTTCAGTGATCCCTCCACTCGAGAAATACTCGTAGACAGTGGGTTGTTGAGCCATACCTTCCCACGCCAAATGGCTCAAGGTCTAATTAAAAGAAGAAAAGTCGAAAATCCTCGTTTCTTGTACGTTTTTGACATTGAACCAAGTCTCTTATATACCAAGCACAGAAGAAGCAGCAATAGCTTGAATTTTCTCCTACGCAAATATGTCATGAATCCTCTCACTTTGCTTCGTCTACTGTAAAATGCGTGCGATTTCATGGATGCCACAAACAAGTTTTGACGTCAATAAACCAAGGGAGTTTTATATTTGAAATTACATGGCTCTGAAACATTCCCTCACAAACGAGGATTCAAAAGCAGCTCATTAAAATGATTTAGCTTACCATCAAGAGAAAGCACAATTTAAACCGACACATGATGCGTGGGAATCGAAGCCACGACTGAGCCAGATTGCATGCATTAGAGAACCCCGCTCCTGGAAACACTCTCTAATTTAATAAAGCAAACTTTAACTTTCTTATCTGCTCGGCTGTGAAATATAATTGATTAAACAAATGATACGTATGATCACACGAAGAGGAGCCTTTTACGCGAAGTTTTGGAACAGATAAACTGAGATTCCACTGATATTGATCAATACAAGCAAAATATATTACACGGTTTGAAGGCCTCTTTCTCTTTTTGATCAAGCTCTTGACACAGTGTTTATTAAGAAACAGAACGATTTTGATTCTCACATTTAAGTGACACGTTTCTTCATCTTATGCAATATCAGTTCTAAGCACCCGTGTGTGGTCTTGGAGACAGGATTGATAACAGGATGTTCAACAAGGGTCGAACAATCTCAATGCCTGGCTCATTGAGAGGCAATTACAAGGTTCTCAATTCCTCAATCTAGTGATTTTACTTGTATAAAGAGTATGGTTGAATAAATTCAGAAAAGCAGCACCCTGCCAAAATAGTGAGAGAGTAATCAGTACAATCTTTTCTCTTGCAGTTGCAACGTGGTAAGTTGGCTAGGGCTTTATGAAAGCGTGTTAAACAACCGGAAACCAATCCTGTATGAATGTTGCAAGGGGAGTGGCAAGGGGGGTCGCCAATTTCTATACACCAAATGTGTATTTGTTTAAATGTTCAAATCAATTTGAAATCCGTGGAAGAGATCGGAAATAGAAATATTGTTTGGCATCTTCGTCCAGCGTATGCCGATCATAACGACCCACCAGACAGCGACTATTGAACGACTTGAATGAGGGCCCCCCAAACCAAATATTCTCCGGAGTTTTCGCATGATTGCACCTCCTTCGTCGTATCATATTGTGCATTTCAGGAACTTTGTTCTTTCTGGCCAGGGACTCTAAGTCACACACTCGAGAAGTGAGAACCCCAACCGGATCTTCAACTTCCACCGACCGACTTCTTGGTGTGGTATCGTCAAGTTTGTGCAAAACCTCGTGCCTTCTCTTCCTAGGCTTGGGAAACTCTAAGCTACCGTTCCTCCTTTGTGAGGCTTGATTCCCTTGTTTCCCAGGATCCAAAATTTTTGACCCACTTGGCCGGGCAGACGAACTTTCAAACTTGTCACGTCGGGATTGCCTGAGTGAATCTGGCCGATTTTGAGCGTTTCCGGGTTGGCAAGACTTGGATTGGGATTGGGATCGGGGTCGGGGAGTGAGGGTCTCCTCGAGCTGTTCTTTCCATCGCACAGACTTCTTGTTCTTCCGCGTTCCAGCAATCACCGATGAAGCTGAAAGATCTTCTATCACCGTCTGACTAGATTGGCACGATTCCCTCTCCCAATCTTGAGCTATCTCGTCAAAAACTGAGGGTTCATTTTTGGATCGGTGCCTGAACCGATCTTCTTTGAAAAGCCCGCTCAATTCACTCGAGCTCACTCCCCTTTGACGCGTGACTAAAGACTTCCAATCCGAAACGATGGTTTGCGGATCGATTGGCTTGACCCCGATTGAACTCTCGTGCTTGAACTTTGAGGACACTTTGGGAGGGAAAGTTTTCTTGATGGCGTTCCGGAATCGCCCGTTTTTGGGTTGCCTTGGTGGGCTGGCATTATTGCTCTTTTTCGTCGGCTCACTATGACACGTGTTGGAAGCCGGTTCATTGTTGTTCTCATCGTTACTTCCGGCATGTTTCTTGATTTTAATGGCTAAGTACAGTAACGTCCCATCACCTTGGCTGTTTGGTTCAAACGACTGGTTCCAATCGGGATGCAGAGTTTGAATCTGGTTCCAGGCCAAGACCACGGCCTGATCCTGTTGGAGTAACGTTTTCCCCACCTTTAGTTCCACCTCCTCGAGACTTAGATCGCTCAGAATCTTCCATATTTCTCCTTGCAGGATGCCAAGACAGTCGTCCAATGATTTATCATTGCTTCTTTTGGAACGTGGTGGAGAACCTCCCCAATCGGTTTGGGTTCCCGTGTCTACATCACTTGAACAATCAGGGGTTGATGGAGGGCGGAAACTGGGAACAGGTGAGGTGAGAACTTCGTTCATTGCTTATTTCTTTACGTTGCTCTACATTTCAATGTTCAATAATGCACCAACTCTTCGTGAAATCCCTGGAGCTCATTCCAATGAGATCCTCGTGGCAGAAAAGAGCGAGGGAATGAGAGAGAGGCAAGGTCCTCTGTGCCGCATGCAATCTTAACCGATCTAGCCTTTGGGACGAAGGATCCAATTCATTTGAGAAAGAAAGAGACGGACCGGAGGCCCCGAAAGCACAAATCCAGGTATACATTTTTTCTCAGGCCCAGGTTTTCGACGACGACAACGACGACGAATTCAAGGTGTACGCGCCTTCGGTAGGTCAATCAGAACGGTGGTTCCAGCTTTCCACCCCTTCGAGCAACGCATGTCTCAAGGTCGTTCATAAAATTGTAAGCAGAGTCATATGTCTGGCAATCGAAATTTATTGGTCGAATTTTCAAACGCCATAATGCCGTTATGGCACCTCATCCTTTAACATGAGCCTATACAAATGAGGAGCTCGGAAGAGCTCTCTGTTAAGCGTAATCTTTCCTTCATTGGGTAGTATTTGATGGCTTCCGCTCAGCCAATGCAAATTTGAGTCGTTTGCTAGTACTTTCAGACACCCCGGTCCAAGCAGTTGACGTCGGGTTTTAAAGGGAATGAACGGATGGTAGTGTATCATGTAAAATAAGTCCTCGTCTTCGTTGTAATAGATTCTCAGGACAAGTCTATTCAAACTTATTTGAAGGAACCCGGCAATGGTCAACACATAGGCACCGACGAAGAATAACTGGGTTTGTGACACGTTTATGGCCAGAAAAGATATATCATCACATTCCTTGGGAGCTGAGAAGAACGTGTAAAAACCAGCCACCAGGAGCATGGGTTGAATAGCCTGCATTGTTCCCACCATGCTGATTTTGTCTATTCGGTAAATTAGATCAAAATCTCTAGGCACTTTGTCTATACGTCGCTCGAAGGATCGGAACCAGGTTTGAGGCATCAATCCCAATCGGAGATTGGAAGTTGGTGTCCTTTTCATAGATTGGGCCACTCGACATGTGGACACTTGCCGCCTGCACCCTAAGTGGGACCAAGGGGTCGGGCCCAAACGCTTGAAGACGGATTTTGAAGCTACTATTAATGTGGAACTCAACATCTGGAAATAAGAGACTTTGACTAGTTAGGCATCCATAATATATTCTTAGCCCGAAAGGACAACTGATATGATCACG
>NC_081446.1:9775896-9863749 GCF_007210705.1 Tigriopus californicus
TATATTCTTAGCCCGAAAGGACAACTGATATGAGGCGAGTACAAATAGGACTAGTATTTTTTTTTTTTGTGAATACTTTATCACAGGGATTATAATGTTATCCGAACCAATGACTGGCCATGCAATCACGGGTCCATTCAGTCTGACAAATCCAACACCAATGGAAGCCGCACGCCGCTTTGGTGCACACCATATGCATGCAGCCACCAGATCTTTCCGTTGGAGTGCGACACTTGGGGCACGGCTTCGTGGTGAGTTGAATGGCCAATGAACTAGGGTCAGCGTTGACCCACCGGGCTCGAACGGCGTTTTCGCCCACGGCCATTAAACTTTGGGCTGCATCTGCTGTACCGTACATCCGACCGGGCTCGAACGGCGTTTTCGCCCACGGCCATTAAACTTTGGGCTGCATTTGAACACTCGGTCTCAGTTTGAGCCTCGCACTCGCCTATATGATAGCCCTGTAAGCAGTCACGACAGAAGGCAAATCCGCAGCCATTTTCGCACACCACCCGACGACAAGGCTCGTCCATGATGATGCCCATGCCGCAATCGGGCCGTGGGCATAAGACACCACCGGATTGGAGCACAAACTCTTCGGTGCCAAAGCGTTGATAGCGCTCGTAATCGTGGTCCCCTATCAGTTTGAAATGACGCGTTTCGCGCACCAAAGAGTCCGCACAGCCTACCGGACAAGGTAGAGTATAGCCGTGGTCAGGATGGAGCTGAAACTGCCGTTCATTCAATCGGGTGCGGCAATAATTCTGGAAGCATTCGACGCAACTGACGTGCTTCTCTGGACACTCAAATACCACTACGGGCTGGCCCACGTCCAAACACGCCAAGCAAGGCACATCGTACAAGTTGGAGCGGATCAAGTACAATGGCGGCGTGTCCTCGGAAGCCGGATGGGAGGCGCACTTGAAATAGAACCGGGCCCAACTCAATGTGCCCCGGGTTGGGCAAGCGGCCAAATTGCAAGTGCCTTGAATCCGATCCGGGACCAAGACATCGGACCAACCCGTGGGTTCTCCGGCTAAAACGATGCCGCCATCTTGACAGGACGCGCATCGTACGCGCAACTTGCCGGGTTGGAGTGCATGGCAAGGGGCGTCACAATACACATAGAAATGAGCTAATCGCCGGGCTTGAGCCTCGGGTGAACTGGCCGGCTGGGTGCGAGCCCCACCCGAGATCTCCAAATCCACCAAGGACTGATTCAGCGGCCGGTGCTGGGTCCCATCATCGGCCTGCTCGGGACAGTGGGTCAGGACCCGAATGGCGTGTAAGGTGGTGCCCGCCCCCAAATCACAATCGCCCACGCGGACCTCGGGTGCGAGACGACGACCAGCCAGGATCAAACGAATGGGCGTGGCCGCGGGTAGGCCGAGCTGAGCCAAAACGGCGGATTGGACTTGCCGCATATCCCAGGTGAGTTGGATGTGAACGGACAAATTTTGGCCTTGCTCCGTGCGGATGGTGACGGGCAGACCCGATGTGCGGGCGGTTGAGCCCCCACCCCACATGAGCCAATACAGCCAAGAGCCCCACCAATGCCACACGCGGAGAAGCCAGGCGGCCATTCATCCATGGGTCCGGCCACGGTGATCAGTGACCCATTCACCGGGTTCCAATCACCCCTGGTGCCTGCTTGTCATACAGTTCACGGTACCCGCTGCTGTGGGCAAGTGAGTCAAGGCGAGTCGAGCATGAGAGATCATAGGGGCGATGACAATGATTTGGAGTCGATTTCAAAGCATGGACGCTCCCTCCGGCCTTGGATTGAAGTTTGTTATGGATCTGGACGATCTGGACCCAACAGCTGATCAATAGCTTGGAGTCAGCTGATTCAGCTGAGTTGGTCCGGGCCGAGAAAATCAGCTGGCCAGGAGCTGAGGAGGGCTCCAGGCACTCAAGGCCTGATCCGGTTTGGTTGGCGACGAGGGGGCGTTGAGCGACGACATCGGGTCATGACGGGGCATATAGCTCGGGATTTTGAGGCCAGAGATATTTAGTCTGGGCCCGCTCTCGTAATCAGTGGAGGGTGGCCACTCCGAGGCCTGCCATTTTATCGCTCGATTGACCGGAGCTCAGATTGGCTCTTAAACACACCAATGGCTAGACGAATTCATTGGCATTGAGCCCAAGATTGTACCTAATCTACCTCTGGAGTCATCAAAATTGAAAATCCACGCGGGTCCCTCGTGTCTTTTACCCATCCATCAACCCTCGACCCTGCTCCACCACCCATCTACTAGGTCACGCCCCACTCGATGCCTCTCCATGTCATGCCTAGCCCATAGAGCTATCCATGTCAGTGGATCCTCCCCCTGACTCGCGTTTCCCGGGCCACCTTCTCGTCACCCTGAGCCGTGACAAGTGTTTCTGAAGTGGGGCTGATCGGGCCTGGGCCTCTTATGTCCTCCCCCTTCCATCAGCCAGGCAGGCAGCCAGCCAGCCAGGCGTCCACAGTGCTCCATGGTCCTCTATAGTGGTATAACGGGGGGGTGGGGGGGACGGACAACACACGCAGTGGATCACATGATCTGTCTTTGCTAGGAGTGACAAGGGGGCATCTCTCAGTTCTCAGTGGAGAAAATCGAATTAGGAGCGGAAGAACCGACCTGGTGAATCCCGACGACTTCCGACCCACCCCTTGAGGAACCTCCGAGCGTTGTCAGTAGCCGTGCCGGATTGATCCGCCAGTCATCATGGCCGGGAAACTCAAAAAGATTGCCGATGAGGATCGCGAGGGCATGTTTGGCTACGTCCACGCTGTGTCCGGACCTGTGGTCACGGCCGAGAAGATGTCCGGCTCGGCTATGTACGAGTTGGTCCGTGTGGGCTATTACGAGCTCGTGGGCGAGATTATTCGTCTGGAGGGCGATTTCGCCACCATTCAGGTTGGTTGAATGAAAACACTACCTTCATTGTCCAGGATTGGGCGGGCCACGGGAGATTGTATTACCGGGGTTCGGAATAATGATCGATGAAAAAGACGAAAATGGTTGATTTGAATGGGTTGCTTTTCCTATGCCATAATCGAAAATCAGTCAAATTCTTAACCAGGGGTGGCTTGAACATGGCTCAATTTTAGTTGTTATCAAGCTCAATTTTGGTGTTCATGAGTGGACACGCTTTATATTGGAGGGCTTAGAGCAATAATTGGCTTATGTCCAGAATGGTTGTTGATGATTGTGCCCTATTACCGATCATTTCTTATGATAGCCTGTCAAAACACTTGGTGTGGCTGGCGAACTACGTATATTTGATGAAAACATTCTATGGGATGTGAACTGTCACTTTGTCAACATGTCACGATGCATCAGGGCGGCAAATCCATACCATTGCCGGTGCCAACTTGAATGATACCTTAAATTTAGAGATTACTAACAGAAAAGGATCGTCATGGGTTTTCTTCTGTTTGTTGGTTTGTTACCAAGTAACAGCTCTCTCGCTCGGCCTGCCATCTGTTTTTGGGTGTCCCAATTGAGCAGTATTCCCGCTTCGTTGTCACAGCCCAGATTATTACCCCAACCTCGGGAATGACCGCAGGTTCGCCCATTTAAGCTGTTAAAGTAGCAACTCATGCTGCAATCTAATACCACAGAGAAGCTTGGACTTGGCTGGCCTGAGATTGAACCAGGACTCGCTAATTGGAAAGCGGATGCTCTACCAATACGGTACCCCAGCTAGCCTCGTGATCATCATGGATTCAATGTCAGGATTATAAAAGCAAATCGATCTTTTCTATAAATCAGCTCATGAGCTCTCTCTCTCTCTCTGGAAAAAGCCTTTATGTCAAATGTTGACATTTTACAAAAAATATATATTTTTCTAGCCAATGAGTACGAAATTGAATGTTCTCCCGTTAAAAATCCCAAAAAAATAAGATTAAAATAAAAAGTATTACTCCGAGCCCTGTTGATAGCCTACCTAAATATCATGCCATAACATGTGTGTGGGGTTGATTATGGTTTAATGGAATGATTTTGGTCAGGTGTACGAGGAGACGTCGGGCGTGACGGTGGGCGATCCCGTGTTGCGTACGGGTAAGCCCTTATCCGTGCAATTGGGACCCGGGATTATGAATGCCATTTTCGATGGTATCCAACGCCCTTTGAAGGACATCAACGAGATGACCGAGTCGATCTACATTCCCAAAGGTATCAACACCAACGCGCTTAGCATCACGCAAGAGTGGGACTTTCAGCCCCAGAACATCAAAATGGGCGCCCACATCACCGGTGGCGATATCTACGGCCTGGTCCAAGAGAACACGCTCATCAAGCACAAGATGTTGCTCCCGCCCAAGGCCAAGGGCACCGTGACCTACATCGCCCCACCCGGCCACTACACCGTGCGCGACAAGGTGTTGGAAACTGAGTTCGACGGTCAAAAAACAGAGTACACGCTCATGCAAGTCTGGCCCGTGCGTCAGCCCCGACCCGTGACCGAGAAGCTCCCGGCCAATCATCCGTTGCTCACGGGCCAACGCGTGTTGGATGGACTTTTCCCGGCCGTCCAAGGCGGCACCACCGCCATCCCCGGCGCCTTTGGCTGCGGCAAGACCGTGATCTCGCAGTCTTTGAGTAAGTACTCCAATTCGGATGTGATTATCTACGTGGGTTGCGGCGAGCGCGGCAATGAGATGTCCGAAGTGTTGCGGGATTTCCCCGAGCTCACCGTCGAGATCGATGGCAAGACTGAATCCATCATGAAGCGGACCTCGTTGGTGGCCAACACTTCCAACATGCCCGTGGCGGCGCGTGAAGCTTCCATCTACACTGGGATCACACTCTCCGAGTACTTCCGGGACATGGGCTACAACGTGTCTATGATGGCGGATTCGACCTCTCGCTGGGCCGAGGCATTACGTGAGATCTCAGGTCGTTTGGCCGAGATGCCGGCTGATTCAGGCTATCCGGCCTACTTGGGCGCTCGACTGGCCTCCTTCTACGAGCGCGCCGGTCGAGTCAAGTGCTTGGGCAATCCGGAACGCGAGGGCTCGGTCAGCATTGTCGGCGCCGTCTCGCCCCCTGGGGGTGACTTCTCGGATCCCGTCACTTCCGCCACTCTGGGTATCGTGCAAGTGTTCTGGGGATTGGACAAGAAACTGGCTCAGCGCAAGCATTTCCCTTCGGTCAATTGGCTGATCTCGTATTCCAAGTACACTCGAGCTTTGGATGATTACTATGAGAAGAACTTTCCCGACTTTGTGGCTCTCAGAACCAAGGTGAATGAGATCCTTCAAGAGGAGGAGGACTTGTCAGAGATCGTGCAATTAGTCGGTAAGTTTATTTTGATGCATCTACTGGCGGGGATCTATTGGTCAATCGAATACTCCATTTCAGGCAAGGCTTCCCTGGCTGAAACCGACAAGATCACGCTTGAAGTGGCCAAGCTCTTGAAAGACGACTTTTTGCAACAGAACGGGTATTCACCCTACGATCGTTACTGCCCATTCTACAAGACCGTGGGCATGCTGCGCAATATCGTAGGCTTCTACGACCTGGCTCGGCATTCGGTCGAGAGCACGGCTCAATCCGAGCACAAGATCACGTGGAATGTGATTCGTGAAGCTTTGGGCAATGTCTTGTACCAGCTCTCATCCATGAAGTTTAAAGACCCGTTCAAGGAAGGCGAGGCCAAGATTCGCGCCGATTACGACGAGCTCTACGAGAGCATGCAAACGGCCTTCCGTAATCTGGAAGATTAGAAGTAACACACTTCCCCTTTCGCTTAACTTTCTTTTCACCCCCAGCGGGTTGGAAAAAGGGTAATTGAACGACGGAAATATTGATTCGCCATCAAGATCTTCAGGAACCCATGTTATTTGACTTTATGATTCCCGAATGCAACAAACTCTTTCAAGGTTTCCCCGCTCGTGTGCGTGGAAGTCGGTTCGATTGATGTATTTATTAACATTATGATCTTTTTTTTTACCATTAGTTTTTTATTCTTTCGTGTTGATCTTTTCTCATAAAATAAACAATGGAAAAGAGTACTTGGGCCCTTACTCGCTGGGTGGAGTGAAATGTACATCGATGTCGGTTTAAAAGCACTTTTTCTCGTATCACGTGGTGGGATGGGTGCAGCTCCTTTAATGCGCCTTGATCTCCTTGGGCGTTTGCTTCAGTTGCAAGAGAATGCTCCGCAGTCTGGACGTGTCCTTGTGATTGCGACTAGTCTTCTGATTAAAGTCGCAGAGCTTATGAACGCGCTCCCATTCCGTGCCCGGGGTAATTTCGTTCATCTCGGCCACAAAATTCTGCTCCGTAGCCCGATTCTCATTCTTGGTCTGGTTGAGAGTATCCTCGTACTTGGAATACCTATAACACAATGAGTCGTCAGAAATGCAACCCCATGGGTATTCGGGACATGTTTGGGTATAAACACGAGTGAGTACCCTGGGCAAACCCGAATGTCAGCGGCAACTTTCCATTTCATTGGGAAATGGGGCGATGGGAGTTTTTCAACCTATAGCACGGTCATGACAATACCCTCACTTTTTAACTGTATCAATTCTTTCTGTTGGCTGATATCTGGAGGAGCATAACGAGCCCCAACAGAGACCGAGGCTAGGGGCCTTGGGTTGGCTCAGGTTCAGAACCCGTCCCTTCCACCTACAATCCAACTCACTTGGGAATATAAGCGTTTGACAGGTTTTACTAGAGCGGACGTGACTCAGAACTGGCATAACTGATGACAGGGGAAAAACGCCCCCTTTATATGGCTAATTGGACGGGGCGCGTCAGGGCTGGCAGGGAATCCCCAATCCATCCCAAATTAATGGATCAGGGTGCGGTGGGTCCTGGCTTACCAATCACTTAATTCCTTCTGGGCCTTTTCCTTGAGATCTTTCAAGGCCTGGTCTTCGGCCTGGTCTTTGTCCTCGAGGCGTTGGCGTTGCTCCTCCCGCCACAGCCGCATGGTTTCCGGCTCCACATTGGGCCGGACGGGGGTAAAAGTGGGCGAGTGCGAGGTGGGCGGGCTGGGCCCACCCATCACACCCCCGTCCACGTGCAAATTGTCCAGGCCTTCGCTCAAGGGATCATCGACCACCTCGGCCGAGTGAGCCTCATCGCCGTTCAACTCGATGGGCGGCGTGGCGGGCGTGACGACCTCCTCCGGCGTGGCCTGCTCGACCAAAACGGCATCGTCCTCGAAAGCCGAGCCCGACTCCGGCTCCTGGTCGTCCATGGGCGGTGGGCTACCTCCGAGGCCAGGGTCATTGTCCAACAAATCCATTGTGAGAGCAACGATGTCCGATGGATCAATCAATGTAGCAAGTAGCAAGTCCCAACTCTGAAGCCTGACAAGATTTCGGGCATC
This sequence comes from Tigriopus californicus, assembly GCF_007210705.1. Lineage (NCBI taxonomy): Eukaryota > Metazoa > Arthropoda > Copepoda > Harpacticoida > Harpacticidae > Tigriopus > Tigriopus californicus. The sequence goes on from NC_081446.1 coordinate 9,783,232, forward strand.
GGCTGGACCACTGGCAATAATCTGGCATACAGCGGGATAGAGCCCTCGGTTAGGTAGTTAGTTGCGTGGGGTGCGTGCCTGACTGCCTCTATTTTTTAAAGTTCACTTCACGTTGGAGGCCTGATTATGCCCAGCGTGACCCAAATGGGAGTCAACTTAGTAGAAAAACATAGTCAGAGGGGCAATTTCCGCTCAAGCATGCCCATGGTAGTGGTATCAGGGCATTGTCGAGCGTTGAACGAGGTTGATTCATGCTATGATTTGCCCATGGGATGGATCACGAGCCAAGGGGGATGGTCGTGGCTATGAGAGGCCGGTATGTCATTGGCAGGTAAGTTGGCAACTTGGCCAGATTCTTATTCGGTCCAGGCCAGGTAAACTCCCCCTGGTGCATCTAGCAAGGGGGAGGTCGTTCTCGGCCGGCACAAGTGCATGCTGCTCAGCGGCGAGACAAGCCAGGGCCCAGCTCGGCCATTGGCTAACTACTCGCTGGAGGTGGATCAGGGATCCCTGACCGGAGGATGGGAACGGTCGGCCAGTGGCACATCGGCTAGGGCCCAAAGATTGGCCATGATGAGCCCAGATTCTAAGGGTTTTGAGTATGAATCGGATTCGATGATCTCACAAATCAAACATTTATGGCAGACTACGCCCAAAAATGGAAATTACCCAGCCATAAAAAATGGCACACCAAAAGTGTAAAGTGGCTTAAACTAGGGGCATGTCCAGTGATTGAAATTCAAGGAAAAATGTGGTCCGGGCATATTGGCGAGGGAGAACTAAGACAAACATCAACTCACACCATCTGCCCATTGAATTTTCAATAATCGAGTGCTTTTGAGAGAGATGTGTTACAAAACCCAACAAAAATGAACATATTTGGTGTAATTCGGTGAACGCACTATCAAATTGGCTCAATACCACAATGATATTTCCTTAGACAAGCACGTAAAATGAAATAAATGTCAAAATCCAATGCATGCACAGTAGGGTTTGGCTGGGCATGTTGTCTTTGATTTTACTCCATGGAATAAAGTCAGTTGTTCATGAACGCATTTGCTTGAAAAGCCTTTTCCTAAAATGCCATCTAACACGTCTTGAAGTGGAATTACTTAGAAATACCAATAAAATGTTTTTGATGAGGCAATAATTTGCTTTAGATACAATCCGTCAATAGTTTTTTGAGAATAATTGTTTCAGGGAAATTTTGACCAAATTTCAAGTAACTAAGTGAACTTGTTATGAGACTATGATTCTCACTCTGGGAATGGCCATCGAATTCAAATTAGCTTCCAGGTACATTTTGTTCTCCAAATTAATTTGCAAGCTTCCTTATAATGGGGCACCCCCGCATGGTTTCGTGAATGCATATTTTGAGATGCGATTTTTACCCAGTTGTACCTGCTGCGAGTATCAGATAGTTTCGTGAACGCACATTTTGAAATGCGACTGGGTAAAATTTAGTATTCAAAATTTGCGTTCACGAAACCACGTGGAGGTACCCTATTGAATGATATTCCTTAGCAGATACGACCTTCTTTATTTGACCATTTCGGATACTTTTGCTTCAGACCAAAGTTTTTGGAGTCCAAAATTCAATTTGAAATCTAGTAGTGGATTGGGCTTTGGTATAAGGCTAGTCAAGTAAACGCGTTCATGGACAACTGACGTTATTCCATGGAGTAAAATCAAAGACAACATGCCCAGTCAAACCGCATTGTGCATGCATTGGATTTTGACATTTCTTCCATTTTACATGCTTGTCTAGGCAATTAGTATTGTGGTATTGAGCCAATTTGATAGTGCATTCACTGATGAACACCACACATGCTCATTTAGTAGGGTTTTGTAACACAACTTGCTCAAAATCACTTGATTATTGAAAATTCAATGGGCAAATGGTGCGAGTTAGCTGTAATGTTTGTCTTAGTTCTCTCTCCATAAAATGCCCAAAATCAGGGTGCCGGATTACATTTTTCCTTGAATTTCCTTTACTTGACATCCCCTATTACTTTGTGCACCTTAAATAAAGCCTCACTTTTATGTAAACTTCCTAGCAAGTAAATTCTACTTGAAAACCACCCATCCATTTTCCTCTAATGCCTGATGTTTGTTTTGTCAAATGGATGGATTAAAACAAAAATATCAATTGTCCCTCCCACATATTCAAATAAGTCAATATTCATGTACATATACTTTTATTGTCTATTTCATACGTTTCTTTTGCTATTTGTCAGTTTCAAGTTGTTTCTGGCTTTCTTTCTATAATTATTTATGAGAAAGTTTTGCCAGTTATTTCATTGCTTTGAAAGACTTTCAAATTGATTTTAAGTAATTTGATGTTCATAGTTATTTCATTTATCCTATTGATTTTTTAAACAAACCTGGAAATATTTGTAATTTGCGAAAAAAATAGGCTTCTGCGGTTATTTAAGACAACAGTCAGCAGCACGTTCACATCCTTGTCTTGTAAGTCAACAATTAATGGTTCCACAGGCTCTAGCCGTTCTAGCTCGGGGAACTTTAAAATCGAACTGATCCAGGCTACGTGCTATGCTCTCTTTCGCGTCTACTAGGGTTGCGATGAAATAGTAAGGGGTAACCATAGAGGTCTTCTATGTGGTAACGCTCTTTATCATATTCAAAACAAACACTCGCGCTCCCTACCGTGGGAAAGCAACAAAACTGGCCTCGTCATCCACATACTAGCCTTGGATCACGACCCATTCTCGATCGATTCTTGTCCTCGGACCATTGAAGTGACAAGACCGCCTCTGACAACCACTGACATGACGGTGGAACCCATTGCCACGGATGAGATCAAGAGCGTGTACACTTATCTGGCTAGTGTAAGTGACTCTCACGTTACTACATATTCATTCTTACATTCTTACCGTATCATTGTGAACGTTTTCGTTCTGGATCGTTTTCAGTTGGATTGGGAGGAGCCCTGGTTGTTTTACTTGATCGGGTTCCATTTGTTCGTGGGTCTAGTGGCCTTCTTCACACGGCGAATAGCCATTGTGCAAGCCACCATTTTCTGCGCATTATGTACGTAATCATAAGTTTACAATGAAATGGTTCATATTTTTCCGATTGACTACTTCACTTGCTAATACTTTGATTACCATTTCAGTACTAACTGTTTATCAAGCCGAAGATATTAACGCGTATTGCGCTCAAAACCATAAGTAAGTCTCGATCCAAAATCAGTGGAGGCATGAGAGCATCATGCCACATGGTGTCTAATTCGGGTGTGTCTTTATTTTTCTGCGATTACAGACTCTTCACGGCCCATCAGTATTTCGACAGCCATGGTCTCTTCATCTCGATCGTGATGTCCATGCCATTCTTGGGGATCGCTGCCTCCATCGTGGCCAATTGGTTTTACGTGAGCACCCAGTTGATGCGGGATTTGAGGGTACAAAAGGACAGGGTCAGGGAGCGGCAAACGTCCAAAAAGGATCAGTGAGGCGATGTCCTTTTTTGAATCTAGTCATCAGCCTTGCAGCTTGAACTCCGATGGCTCGTTGATGATGCTTATTTTATGGAAGACTTGACTCCATGATCTCGGTTCTTGTGTGAATACAAGGTGGACTTATTTTTATACACTTTCTGACACACATCGCAAGTGACGGGTTGATACTCCAAGGAAGCGCGTCGAGAATAACCCGCCGTGGATTGCGACGTGGATCGGTCTGGTAGGCCGGTCGAGGCAGTGGGCGCACCGTTGCCCGCGGGCTCGGAAAAGTCCCGCAAATTGGCGTTGCGTGCCACTAGAGAGGAAGGGGTAAAGAATTGAACTCTGGCATTTTAATGCTCCATGGATCTGGACTACAACGCGAAGTTGTCGGTTACATACACGATGGACAGTCGGGTTTATTGAGATGCTGAGTTAGAAACACGCCCACACGCACAAACAACAAAAAGGCAGACAGAGCAAGAGACAAGACAGACGAACGGCAACAACGGCAGTGACATTTGATGAGTGTTAATGCGGGGAAATGCCCCAAGAAAGCGGTTAGCATAACGCAAATGCAAGGCAAGCCCAGCTGCTCCAGTCCCACTGCAAGCCGTTTAGTCAGACGAGGAACACGCGTTTAGAGCAGGGCAAAACTGGTGGCTGCCGAGCGGCGACTACTGCGATGAGAATTGCGAGAATTCTCATTGGATAGAAACCCGCCGGAGCTGGATCCCCCAGCCAAATTACCTGAACCCAGGCTCTTCTCTAGTGTCTTCTTCTGGCAGAACCCGCAGATAAACGTAGCCTGACCCACACAGTAGCTATGATGTGGGCGGGTGCATACCCAACAATTGTAATACTCGATCTCCTCTTGCGCTTTGTCAGGTTCACGACCAAAGACAACGGTACACTCCGGGCAAAAACTCCCTTTCTTCCACGATCTAGTTCATGAGAGAAGATGTTGGATTAAGCAAACAAATCAGGTGAAGGGCTATCAAAGCAATCCAAATCAAAACAAACTCACCTATGACACGGCTTACACATGGCGTGCGAATACACTTTACTGCCGGTTAGAGCACTCGTTTTGAACTCGTACACCCAACGATGTTCACTCTGAAGCACGTTCGTTCCCGGGGGATCGCGTACATTGCAAGATGAGCAAACAGTGCACTTGCCGCATTGCCATCGACCACTTGGGATCGTGTCCAGCCCTACACAATAGGTGTGATACCTAATATAAAAATATCGGGTTAGATACAGAAATTAGAGAAATTAAGATTTTTCCGAATCATGGCTTACCCTCGATCACAAAGGTCACAGAAGAGCATTTTCTCCTCATCCGAATGGTCTTGACAAAGCGAACACACTTTGCATTCCGTGCACATCCATTTATATTTGGTCACATATTCTAACAATTCCAAGGTCAAACCGGCGCATGTGGGATGGCAACTTTGGGAGCACTTTGAGCAATGGAGAAGCTTTTCTGGTTGGCCAATCTTGTTCCGAACACGATCACCAGTACAAATCTTGCACGTGGCTCCAGGTACCTCGGCATCTAAAGTTAAAAGTATATTCAACACGGTGAGGGAATCATTAAGGTTATCGTTGTCGTGAAGAGATTCTTTACCAATAGGTTTGTCTGGCTTTTCATCGTCTGCCGATGGTTTGTCTTTCTCTTTCTCGTCGACCTCCTTGTCCTTATCCACATTAGGTTTCTCACCCTCATCCTCCGAAGACGAATCCGAAGACGAACTGCTATCGGAATCCGAATCATCGGAACTCGATGAGGAATCGCAATCACTGGAACCCACCGCGGAGTCTTTGCCATCAGATCCAATATCCGATAAGCGCATTTGCGCCGGGGGTGGACCATGCAAAGTGGTGTTCAAAGGCAAATATGATAACTGGGCGGGGGTCAATGTCTTGTAGTAATCCACAAACTGTCCTGGAATCAAGGCCACGGGGTAGTTCCCCAATTTTGGAGTAGGTAGTACTTTCATCCGGCCACGATTGTTCATCGGTCTTTGGATGATGAAGGTCTGCATGTCGAAATAAGCGCGTCGCTTTTCCCGCTTCTCTTGGTTGAGCTGTTTGTTCCAATCTGAAGCGGATTGGACGGCTTTCTCGACGAAATCTGCAAACTTGTGCTTTTCTATGGTCACGGTACTGTAATTGGCTGAAAGAAGGAGAGAGTTATCAAAATTACATTTGAAAATGTCTACAGGCCTTTCACGCTCAACGGACATAAAACTCACTTTGTCGATTCATTCGGTCTTTCCTTTCGGACTTGACGGTCATGTACACATCGTACTTATCGTAGAAGTCCTGAGACATGATGTCCAGCACCTGAGTGGCGGGGATGGCCGTGAGGCCCAAATCGGCTTGAGTTTCGTTGACGATTTTCATCTCGACGAGGAAATCTCGCTCCTCGGCCTCCACATTGCGTCGTAGACAATGCGGGTACTTGCGCTTGAAGGATTTGATAGCCAGATATTCCGTGACTTGCTCTTGCAAGAAGTAGTATTCCGAGATCTTTCCACCCGGTGGCCAACAATACTCGAAGAGAGTTTCCGCACTCACTTGTTTGATCTGTTTGAGCTGGGACAACTCCAGATTGCCCATGGCCCATCGGGGTAACTTACTTCCCCCCGCGGACTGCATGGAACTCTCGTCGAGGATGGATTCCTCGCCCGCACCTCCGGCTGACATGTGCGAGTTCTCGTCCAAGAAGCTGGCTCGGAGGTTCTGCATACGTTTCTCATACTCCTCGCGTTGTTTCTTTTCTTCCTCTTTCTTCTTCTTCCGGAACTCGCGCAAAGCCGCATTCCGTTCCAACCGTTGTTGGGCTTTCTCTCGCTTCTGTTGCTTGAACTCCTCATACTTTTGCTTGCGAATGCGCTCACGCTCGGCCAGCTCCTCTTCGGACAATACTTTGGCACGGCGACCGCGTTGTCGTTTCTTACCCGTACCCGAGCTTTCCACATCTTCGCCACGATCCCGTCGAGCCTTAAGCCGCTTTTGTTTGCGTTCTTCGATCTTCTGCAGACGTTTCTCCTCCTTGATTCGGGCTTTGACCTCAGGCGGCATGGGCTTCCGACCCCGTCGCTTGACCACGGGTTGTCCGTTCTCGTCGAGTTCTACCTTTTTGGGGTTGGTACGACGCCGCGTCTTCTTGGGCTCGTCGACGGGCGTTTCACCGGCCTCTTCCCTCGCCTTGGCTCGTCGCGCCATTTCCGCCCTCGAAGGCCGGCCTCGCTTCTTCCGCGGTTTGGGCTCGGGATCTGCTTCATCCTCTTTTTGAGGATCTGGCGTGGAACTAGCCGGACTTTGACCGCCGGAGTTGGTGGCGGAATCTGTGGTGAGTTCGACTACGGCTTTCAGCGCTGGATTGAGGATACGTCGATCTTTCCAGACATCTTCCGGGGCGCCGCTTTCATTGCCCTCCTCTTCTTCCTCGTCGTCGTCTTCCTCCTCCTCCTCTTCATCATCTTCCCCGCCCATGAGGCTATCGTCGAAATCCGTGCCCAGCGTGACATCACCCACATTCATGGTGGTCATGCTCATGCTTTCATCGTCCATATCCTCGAGTAAGGAATCTTCCTCATCTTCCACCGCATCCTCATCCTCTTCGTCGTCCTCGTCCTCATCGCCCGGGTCATCCTCGTCGTCCTCTTCGGGAAACTCGTCCTCATCTTCCTCGTCCTCTTCGGGTTCATCCTCATGGGCCCCCGGGATGGTGGAAAGCCCACCCAGGGACATAGCGGTTCGGCTCTCCAAATTGGCGTTCAAGGAGGATTGTCGATGAGGGATCTGGCCCAAGGGCGCCAGGTCGCCCTCCATAATCAAGGTACTCTCGGCCAAGGGGAGCGTATCCATCATGGCGTTGGAGTCCTCTTCCAGAAGAGCTGAGGGGTTGTTGGAGGACGAAGCCATGGCAGCGGATTGTTACAATCAATCACTGCGACCGACTGGAGTCACACCCACCAATACTGGGTCCGGAGAATGCCGCCGATTGTGATTGTTGTTCTCCACTTCTGATGTGCTGTTCTTGGCTTTTCTTTTTCTGGCTGGCCGCCCCGTTTCCTTGATTTAGCAGCGGCGTTCCTCTGCTCCATCCACTTAGCCGAGAGGAGCAGAGCCACCAAGGACCAAGCACGGCCGGACCGACCCCAAGCCAACATCAAAATAACAAACACAGACACAGGGTGACTATAACTTTTTTATTCTTAGTTACCTTTCGTGCAAGATCAGCGTGACAAAGTCCAGCCCTTCAGTGGCTTCAGTGGCTTCAGTGGTTCGAAAATCAGAGGACAGGTCAGGATCAAATAGCCACTGGCCAGACGACCATCAGAGGCTCATAAGATCTTTCAAGGCAGTAGCAGATCCAACGTTCTCATCAACGGATATTTTAGCTGAGTGAAAGAGGTTTATTAGGTGGGGATTGACCGACCTCTGCTCATGAACCTACTCTGGAAAAGAAATCGGAGCCTTGGCCTCTTTTCGTCCATGCTATCGAGTATCGTCCATGCCAGGTGCCGAGACTTACGGATTGTGCGAGGCGTTATAATGCGCTTTTATTGCATCCTTTTTTTGGTGTATATCAAAACTAGACAAAATGAGTGATTATTTACTGATAGAGGCCAAATCACAAAGGCAGAGTGAGACTATGTGATGTATACTCCCATGTATCTTCACTTGTAGCAATTTAATATTGACGAGCCAATATACTAAAAGATGCGAGGACTTAGAATGTTGGAAAATTTTCATTTGTAGACTGAATTATTTGTAAACCTTTCGTTGGTCGGATAATGCGAAAGCTTGAATTTTCAAACATATTTTTCTAAACAGGCACTTATTCCACGTTATGGAGGCAAGAGCACGTTTTTGTAAAGAGGTCCTAATGAAAGGTCCTATGAAATCGTCATTTAAGGGAAACTAGATAAACGCTTGCAATAACACAACAAACGACTAACTTGTTTAACCGTTATTCTACCTCCGGCATAACATGAGTTGGTTGTTGGCGAGGGCACTGAAAAAGGTCAGAATAATGAAGAACGTTGAGTATTACCATAGGCGAGCTATATTTGCTTCTTTGCTTTGTATAAATTGGCATTAGGACACACGGTCAATCGGGTTGTTGAATGACCAAAAGCCTCGGATAATCGGTGCAGCTTGGGTTAGAATTTCGGGTTAGGTTTGGATCCCGTTTACAAATCTGAATTTCAGGAAATTGTGTTGCGAGACGGTAGAAAAAAATACACTAGCCAGGGTCCAAATTCAGACTAGGCTCCCAAACCACGGCAAATTGTTCCGGATCGTATGGACATAACTGTTCGAGGCACTCAGATGCAAGGGGTAGAATGTAATACACTGCCGTCACATTCACTTTTCATCCTTCGTTGTCGTCGAAGGAGCCGAGACCACCACTGCCCCAACAAGCGTTCAGCTCTTATTCGTAGAAAAGGAGACCCAAAGACACTCCAGGGTTATTCGTAGATATCATGATACATTTGTTAATAATGCCGCGTAACTCTCTTATTGCGTTATCACTTGTAGCACTGAAGACACACCTCTCTCACAAGGCTAGCCAAGAACGGGCGGGGTCACTCCACAGCTTCGGTGGCTTGACCCCGTGGATGGTTCGCATACTCAGTGCGGGTGGGAGGAGTGAGGGGGAGGGGTTGGGTTAGAGGAGGTTGCATTTCCGCCGGGGTTTAGGCTTGGGAGCTGGACACAGCACCGCTCGAATTGCTTCGTCGAATACCGTTTTGAGACCCTTTTGCGTCAAGGCAGAGCATTCTAAATATTTCACAGCTCCAACGTCCTTGGCCATAGCCAAGCCCTGGAGAGATAGAAAAGCGCATAATGAAATCATCGGTTTGACTCATGGTTTTAAGGGATTGGCACTCACCTGGGGATATGTAATGGGTGACAAGCGCTTCTCCTTGAGTTTGTCGATGGTGTCCTTCTCGTCTCGAAGATCTAACTTCGTACCGACCAGGATGATGGGGACACTGGGGCAATGGTGACGTACTTCGGGATACCATTTGGCCCTCACATTTTCGAATGAGGCGGGATTGACCAGAGAAAAGCATATCAGGAAGACATCCTACAAATTAAAAACACCCACGTTCAAACGCATGCCACTATCACGGACGAAAACGACCACTCACTGTTTGTGGGTAAGACAAAGGTCGTAGTCGATCGTAATCTTCTTGTCCGGCCGTATCCCATAATCCCAAATTAATGGGCTTCCCATCAACCATCACATTGGCCGAGTAGTTGTCGAACACTGTAGGGATATACTCCCCAGGGAAGGCGTTTGTTGTGTAACTGATCAAGAGACAGGTTTTTCCTGAGAGGAGCACACAAAATGTTTTTTAGTCACTTTTGATACAAAACAAATTCACAGATAAGAAGGATTACTTACCCACGGCACCATCGCCCACCACCACACATTTGATAGCCTGCATTGTGCCCGCTAAACCTTTCAATCTCGTCCAGGAATAGGTGTGAACGAAATTATTAGCGTCTTTTGTGTCCCACCTCTTGGCTTCCTTTACTCAGTCTTATCTCGGACGAAGGCAACAGGTCCTATGAAGTCACACAACGTCTTATCTCTGAATGTGTAAAAGATGCTCGTGGTGTGGAACAAGGCAAAGTCGTTTCCGCTCTGGCCAACACTCCTGAGAATTTCTTGTACTTGAGACTTGTGTGATAGACAAAGACCAATCACGCGGTACCAACAACTGACAGATCCGCAGTGAGTTTCTCACCTTCACCTCTCAAGGATTTCGGAGATTTCAGAGGCCTCCTATCAAGTCTGCACTTCCCGTTGATCGATATTCAGAGTGAACAACCGCTCTTCAATTCGGGGCGTCTGAAAGGGAAATGTTTAAAATAAGACTATTCTTACGTATGAAAGCCAACATGAGGCTTTAAATAGATGGGAGTGACATGAGAGGACCTTTATCAATCATGCTAATCAAGTCTTGACCCTGGTCAACAGAACTGCTTGACTAATCATTTGGGCAAACTCGGCTATACTTATTGTTCCTTACACACGGCCCAGTACCTCCCACGCAAAGCCCCTAGATCGAAAGAGAACCTTTGCTCCCAAACCTCGAAGGATGCTTGACATTCCCTCTGGTCAAAGTGTCCTTTTCGGCCTTCACCCATAATTACTGGGCATCTGGCTATCCTGACCCACTTCTGGCCTCCACCCTGACCCCGAGGACCCGGGGGAGTCAGGCAGTCACTTGTTTCTAGCCTATATCTCTCAAGAGCTTTCCTCTGGCCAACGTGGACGACCAGGGCGTGTCGTCGTCGTCGTGCTCATGGTGGCCCAATGACTCGCACACCTGTGACGCTCACCCCAATGAGTCGACGGCCATTTCCCGTTGTGCGGCTATTGACCAAAATCTGACTAATGGGATGCGGTTTTCCAGCTCACCTCAAGCTGGCCCGTGATCAGGCCGTGGTGCTGGGGATCCGTGGTACACTCACTCTTTCAATGTCTCTCCGTGCCCCACTCACTCACTCGCTCTTCCCTCCCACACGCGATGAAGGCCAATCCCTTATTTAGTTCTCGGGTTCTCGGGATGCCAAACCAAGTCGACGAGTCAGATCCAAGAAGAAAAAAGCACTTCAACAGCCCAGCAAACCCAGCAAACCCACCAAAGCGAGCCCACCGAGCACTGCCCGTCTAGCAGGCAAGAATTGAGGAGGGCCAGCTTCCAGATAAGACTGCCTGGCCTCGGCCATGCCTTTCCGGCGGACAGGCCACACCATGGCGGAGATCGAGAGCAGCCGCCACATGGGGCGACAAGCTGACTCTATCCAGATCAAGGGGGGTCAGGTTGTTGAGTGGGTGAGGGAGTAGCGCCGACCGAAGAAAAAAAACTCGTCCTGGAGGTCGCGGGCGAGTGATCGCAGGGCCGAAGATGGCCTCCGAGGGTGCGGAGGAATGGCTAGGCCAGAAGGTTATGGAGCAAGGTGAAGGAGGAGGAAAGAAGATTGAGGAGGGAGGTTGGGTGGACAAGTGGAAATCAAGCGTGGGGTGGGACCGGTGGGACTGAGCAGGGGACGAGTGAGACCCATGCCGGCGTGAACTTGGGCCAAGGGATTTCGAGTTTTGAAGGTTTCAGCAGTTCGCCACCGAGGTCAAGAGTGGGGGGGCGTGAAAGTTGAAGAGAGAGAAGCCGAGGCCCATGAGGACAAAATCAGGATGCGAGGCGGGCTTATTGAGATGAGATATTTGAAGGAGAACGGATTTGTCGAACGATTGGGCCTGACCATTAGATTATTGACGTGTCAATAATGCCAAGTTTCCGTTGATCGGGCTAAAGATGGGGATTTTTTGACGAATCGGATCGGATTATACACGACCCAACATCACTCAATTTATTAAGAGATTCGAGTCGGATTTTACCACTCTTTGGGTGAATGATCAAGAGGGTTGCACTAACCGGTTTCATTCCAACGCCTTGGTTCACCTTTTTTGCACATCTAAACCGTCAAACGTCTGTGATTTTTGCTCGACGTGAAATCAACATATTTTGTCGGAGCTAACGGGTTTTTGTTTTGGAGGTTACTGGCCCAATTTTCATAACAATGAAAGTAATAAAAAACCAAAATACAAGTCATCAGATTAGACCAAAAACTTTTCTCAGGTTTTGAAGTAAACATTTGTAAAAATAGGGAACTATCAAAAACTGCCTTTTCAAGCTATAAAGTATGTTTTGTGTTCGTTAAGGAGTAAACACTTTTATTAAGATACACTGTTGACTGAACACTTACCTTAACTGTAATTCAATCCCTTAGCAAAGAGTAATTAAGCCTCAAAAATTCTAGTAAACTCCATAAGATTGTAATGACTAGACTTTTTTTTTCGAAAAATACGAAACCGAAGTAACGAAACGAAAAAGGGCACCCAGAAAAATACTCATTAGAATTCTCTGTGTTCTGTTGCGGAGAAGGCTAAGTTATCAAACGAAGGCTCCTCAAGAGCTTTCAGAGAGCTAAAACAAGTGTCGTTCATAAATGTTAAATTGGCTCTCTTCGTGCGTGGATTCAAGCCAACCTTTGGCCAAATTGAATCCCTTCAATATTCGAATTGGCGAAGCCGCACTTGATCGTATACCCTAGGTCCTTTTTGTAGAACTTTGGTTCCAATTACACACACACTGGCTCGCTGACTGGCTTCTAAGTGACTTTGTAATAAGACAGGTTCTTATAGCCCGAGATTGGGTTGGAGCATAGCAGTCAGCCATTTGATGTTGTTCGTTGTCGATATTGAGGAAATTGGACGTGATTCCAAATACACCGAAAGTGACCAGCTGTTTGTGACAAACTGCCTTCATCTAGAGACGACGTCAATTCTATGTGAGATTGAAGAGGTTGTTCAAGGATTCCCTTTATGCCCATTAATTCTTGGTCTCCAATAATGCGAGTGAGTCTCTGCTACAACCACACGTTGGTCTCAGACCGTTACAAAACCTAGTGCCGTAGTTCTACCCAGTTCCAGTTGACTTAGATATGAAGGGCCATTTCATGTTTGGCGAAAATTTTCTTGTTGACAATTGCGCTACTTGCCACCATCAAAAGCACTGGGCAATAGTCATAAGGCGTTTTTCAACGGTATTTGGAGAAAAAGGCAGATCTGGCACTCCCTAAACCTTAGTACCAACGAACATTTGGAAGGCAATTTGAGGAAATAAAAGCCAGTGCTTTCCATCACCGAAATAAAATCATAAAGAAATCATGATTTTTAGCAAGCACCACATTTTTCTCTTAATCTTAGATAAGTTATGGAACAGAAGTCTCCATGAGAAAGGTCAGGGAGGAGAATCAAACCAACGACCTCTCACTTGAAAGAAAACTTCTCTAATCACTGCGCCACATCTCCTCCCTTTTAAGGATGTCTTCCAAAGGTGAGATTCAACTAACATCCTCTGGGGGAACTGTGCCGCCTCGAATACATCAGACATCAGATCACTCAGCTATTATATATCATCAACTAGAAAGCATATATATTCGGAGTTCTTTCCAGGCATACTAAGCTTGGGCATTGAAATATCCTTCCAGAAAACAAATTATATTTTGCTTGTAAAGGGCTCGTCTTGGAAAGCAAAACTGTATACACATTAATGTATACATTTCTGTCTTTCTTCATCTTAGCATTTTCCTAATGTTAAACCCCAACCTTTAGCGGGACATTTACTCATTATGGACCTCAAGGAATGTTTGAGCCCGTTGAAGAGGCAGGATATATGTAGATAGAACAATTTTTCGGTTCTTAGGTGCTGGCAGATTTTCGATAAACAGAAAAATAGTGTTTTTTTCTTCAAATTTTCGAAAAATAATTTCTTGAAGAAAGAAGTCTAGTGATGAAGTCATCTCTTTTCCCCGTTTCCATGTCTCGTCATTTTAAAGGAGTTTAATCAAACAAAAAGAACCAGGGCAAGTGGAGCAAAGTGGAAGCTCAAAAATGAAAACTGGATCTAGTTCCAACGCGTTTGATTGGCTCTAGCCGCTCTAGCCTCATATATTTTCTGTGGAACTCCTCGCCAAAATAAAGATAACAAACTTATCAATTAATGGCCTGAGTTAACTATGGACATTAGAGGCATTCGCTTCTGTTTGAATAACTTTCTAGTTTTATGTTATCACAAAATATGATTAATTTGGCCAGTCATTTGCCACAGTTGCTGAATGCTAATCATAAAAAAGGAAATGTGGCCCACTGTATGACTGTGCAATTCGGACGAGGGACTGTTTAAGGACTCTATAAGGGGAGCAATGTAGCAACTGGGCTTCATTGAAGCATGTGCAATTAGTTCATTGTTTCCCAAACTTATTGAACTAATTTTGATCTTTTGGCAATTACTTACTATGTAGAGGTTTGGGATTTTTTCTCTCACAAAAATGCACAATCCAGTCGAGGTTTCTTTATGATTTAGGGTTAGACTCCGACATTCTATCTGACAAAATATGTTGCTTTCACGTCGGGCAGAAATTGTAAAAGTTTGACGGCTCGGCTGTGCGACAGCGCTGATCCGAGGCATTCACAAGAAAACCGGTTAGTGCAACCCTCTCGAATCGAGTTTCTGCTCGACAGACGAACAAAATTTTCTGTCCGAGTCTAATTATAATCATTCTTGCACTTGGGGAACTACATCCTAGAGCATTCAGGGCAGTGAATTGGAGTCACTGCACTCAATGCGATAAGTGCGAGCGAAACTGTACACTTTTCACCTTAATCCCTAATGGCCAGTGCTGCCAGATAACCATAGGCTAAACCCGCCCGATGTCCAATCACCGCAGGGTAGGGACCCTTGTTACATACAGATACTGTAAGACCTAAAGAAAGGTTAAGGAAGGTTAGGTTAGGTTAAATCCCAAGATTGATGAAATATGTAAGTTTTTTTCAATACTGAAACAAGTGAAAATTGTGTTTGCTTGACCATACCTTGAATTCATTAAAAAAATGCAGTGCCAGTTTTGTCCGAAATTGTATTTGTCCGAAATTGTCCCAAATCTAATGCATTTATCGAGAAGGCAACCGTCAGGACAATAGATTGTGATAGATTGTGAAATTGATATTACCAATTATCAAACCTGTTGCGAAACAGCAATGTATGTATTCCATCTGCACTAAACACAGCTATGTTATTTCTAGAGAAATGAATTGATGCCCACACAAGTGACGCATGATTCACATTACACGTGTACCAATATGTGCCCAAAAGTGTGCTGTCCTTAAATAAATGGTTGAATTATATTTTGTAGCATTTGATACTTATCCATGAGCGAGGCATATGGAGAGCGGGTGCAAATGCATTCGATCAATGTTTTGCTGATTAAAATGTCTCCCTTTCTTCAAAAATCACCTTAATTCTGAACTTTAAAGGTATGAATATTTCAGAATTAGCGAGAATTTTCAAAAAAGAAAAACACTCGACAAACAAAGATGTTATTCCGTGGTTTGTTGAAGCTTAATAACTTCGATACACCTTTGAGATTTATAGCATTTTGTGATCCTCAAGAGGGTCCCACTGGCAACAGATTTTCTATAACCCTAGAACCCAGAATGGCCCAAATCATACAGGAAGCGACTCCTTGGGAGTGCTTTGAGAGCTAGCCAGGTGGACTAGTTTTCAAAGCGAATGAATGTCAGCTGACCGGCTGCTAGGGTATAGTTTCTGATTGTAGAGGCGCTGCTGTCCATCAGCTTGAGTTGCACTCTCCACTGGTTACCGATTCAGCTGCAGTAAAATACCACAACAAACTCGATTTTTACNTGTCAGCTGACCGGCTGCTAGGGTATAGTTTCTGATTGTAGAGGCGCTGCTTTCCATCAGCTTGAGTTGCACTCTCCACTGGTTACCGATTCAGCTGCAGTAAAATACGACAACAAACTCGGTTTTTACTCTGCTATGTTACTTCTTCTATGCCCAAATCGCCATGTGTGAAACTATTTGCGTTAACAATCATGTACCTTACATATCTATCCAATAAGTGCTTCTCGCGATTAAGAAATATCAAAAAAGTAAAAATATTATAAGCGGTTGTATATGTCAAATAAGGTAGTGCTAACAAAGTGTGCTCCTAATTTTTATAATAATTTTTTTTTTCAAGAAATTAATGTTTATGTTATTTTTTGGATGTAATTTTTTATAAGGGCTATAATTCCATAAAGCAATAACATAAAAGTTGTTCCTTGTGGTTTTCTGAGCTAGAAAAATGTCAAGATGTGTTTGCGTCTGTCTGTCAAAACTTTAAAGGGCGTTTTATCCACCATGCTTGCTTGGCCCAGGGGGTTTCAGTACTCGATCCATCCATCCAAAGATGAACATAAACTAACGAATCTTAGTCTGGTCTATTTCAATTGGCGAAAATGCGGTAAAAAGCTTAAAAGTGTCGCAAATTACTCAAACTAAGTATTTTGTCCTCATTGTCAAATTAGGCATGACTTGGTCCCTGTTGATGTTCCCCGTGTATCAAATGAATATCCAGTGTTTCAGGAGCGTAAGCAATAAAATCTGACGAAGTTGAATTCTTTAGTCCGGAGGCGTCAAATAGAGTGATCTGGTTAACTTTGTGGAACTCCACGAGTGTTTTTTTGGGATTCTTCTCTTTCAATCAGATATGTGTTGTATATTGCTTCTCAATAGGTTCGGTGCGAACATATTGAGTTCAACAATATGCAAAAAGGCAATAATGATTGAAACCTCAAAAGTAACCGATCCAGAGTACCATCCTCTCCATTAAATGATGTTTGTGATGCAAACGATCCCGGAAGAAAGAACTACAACAAAAACCCTAGGAAACGGTTCAACATGAGTATGAAAAACAATCCAAAGAGTAATGGACGTCATAAAGAGTTAGTCCATAAAAATCTTCAACTGAAAAAAAGCGTCCCTTCATCTTCTACTTATGGTTGTAATTTCATTGCAAGTAGGCATTGGTCACACAATGTTTCCTTGATAACAATCGCAAAACGTTTATTCAATATGTTGCCTGGGTTACCTAACATTGTAAATACACCACTTTCAAAGTAACATAAGTAGAGCGTGTGTAGTGACAGACAAGCTGCTCTTCTTTTTTAAACATCAGTTTTTCATCACTTCTCTAGAATAAGGATTCAGCGGCCTTACGTCACAAAATGGAAGCAAAATGTAAATACCATTAAACAGTGTCAACTTTTGACCAAGACCAACCGGCAACTGCCCATAGAAATAAACCAATCCTGGAACCTGTTGCATTCTCTTCAAGTCGTAAATTAAACTTGAAATGTTTCAGCTATGTACAGTACGCATCAAATTTGTGATTAAGGCTGTACAAGTTTTTAATTTGCTATTCCTTTTTTTTGAGTTTTATATCATGCTGGGCAGATTTACCCAGGCCTCTGGTTCACTACCTTGATTATCTGATTGATTCAAATTTCGATGAGCTCTGTTTTTATTGCGAGCAAACTGTAATGGACAAGTATTTTGACAGAAGTTTAATAGCCCTTAAACAAATGGCGATACACACGGACAAGTAGATGAATTCATGAAACGCAATCTAGAACATCTGACACGTCATTGAGTAATCGTATCACTGTTTGCAAACATGGAACATATTTTAAAAGCAGCAGTTACTCTTAATTGTATACATTAACCTCCAATTGATCTTATCAAAGGCAGGTCCTTGACAAAATAAGTATCTTTAATGCCAAACAAGTCGTTAGTTAAGTCAATGATAACCAGAGAGCGGATTTGAAATTGATTTGCACGTTTAGTAGGGATCACAGATGGTTTCAAATGAGTAATTCGTTTTCTGACAAACTCGAGAATATATATTCCGTGATGGATTGGTCTTTCCGCCGACTAGCTTTTATTCAAAAGAGCATTTGATAATGCAGGTCCTCCAAAACTGGCAATCTCAAATTCAAGGTGCCTGGAAGGGATGAGCAAAGGCTAAGAGTACACTAGCATCCTTCATTGATTGAGTGACCAAAGCCAAGTTCTGGGATTGGCAGGCCCATGACAGTGGTTTTTACCTCAAAAGGAAATAAAACAAATTAAATGCTCCAATGAGTTCAGCAGGTTTGCAAAAGGTCGAGCAAGTCCAAAGATGTTTCACTAGGAACATCACAGGAATGAGAGAGCTCTCTTATTGGGAAAGGTTAGAACGGTTGGGATTGTACAGTACTCAGAGAAGGTACGAAAGGTATCTGATATTGTAAGTTTTCAAAAGTATCCATGAGCTTTGTCCCAACCCAGGGTTTAGGGTCAATTCTAGTGACCGTAGAGGCTTAATGTGCGTTTTGAGAGCACCTTCAAGTCTTCGAGAATCCAGGCTAGTTCGAACAATGAAGTCCACATCTCTTCTTTCTCGGGCTCCTTCATTGTTTAATTTGCTTCCCTCTGATATTCGTAGGGAATACGTAGACCTTGTTGATTCGGTTGCATCTTTCAAGTCAGACTTGGACAAATTTTTAGATAGCATTCCAGATCAACCCTACATTCAAGGACTAGCTCGGTCTGCCAACTCAAATTCGTTGGTAGACCAAATATCATATAAAAATTGAAAGGTAATAAATAGACGAATTATAATCTTTCATTTTAATAGTACTGGGGATTACATTCCCTGTAGCGGTTAGAAAAGCCCGTGAAAAACCAAACAAAAAAAAAATGCATGTTATGCCTTCATCCCCGGTATCATCAGGCATTGGCTGTAATAGCCTGATTCATTATCTGGTTTGTATGGATATCAGTCACCTTTTCATGCTCCTCTGGCTAGTTGATGTCAATCCTCCTCTTTGCTTTCATGAGAGGCAAGCTGTTTTGGGTAGGTGTTGAGAAATAGGTAGTTATTTAATAGTGGGGTTTTTTTGGCGAGTAGTTGAACAAAGTGAGGCCTAAGGAAATCTCGAACACTCAAAACACCTTGAATGCGTTTGCCATTTCATGCTTTCAAATTTGAAGAGAAGAGCAAGTGCTTGCTTGAGCTGCTCTTCATACTAGAGGGCATCAAGTGGTGAATGTGTTTTAGGTGTTGACCATATGGACTTTGTGAAATCCAAACTTGAATAAACTACATAAAAAGAGAGATCTGGCTATTGAATACGCAGTTTTCTGTTATGAGAACCGAATTCAAGATATGATTTTCACTTGAAACTGCTCAAAGCCAAACCTGAGTGTGGAAATGTTCATTCTCTTCATAAGAGGATAGGAACTGACTGTCCAGCCACTCATGAAAACAGGGCCATGAAATAAAGTTTCTAATCATGTTTTCCGTGTAAGAGAGTGAATATTGTACCTCTGAAAACCGGTCTTCATAAAAGAGAATGTTTTCTTCTCCAGTGTTATATTTTTCCAAGCTGTATTTGGGACGAATGGACAAAAATGCTTTCTTTCAGTGTCTTTTACTTTTCCAGGCGTTGAAATAATAAAACACTCCTTTAGCATGTTTCTTTATCCGTTGAAGTAAAGCTCTAAATGTCGAATGTCACAAAATTACTTCATTGGGAGAATTAATTAATTTTGAGACGAAGATGAATTATTTTCTTGGACTTGTGCTATAATTGTAATCTCAACTTCAATTACGTAATTGCAATCACATTTTCATGCAATTGTAATCAATTACACTTGAACTGAGATTAATTGCAATGGCAATTCATTACATTACATTAATCGCATAAGGAAACTTTTAGACGCTAACCACACCTAGAGATAGAAAAC
This sequence comes from Tigriopus californicus, assembly GCF_007210705.1. Classification (NCBI taxonomy): domain Eukaryota; kingdom Metazoa; phylum Arthropoda; class Copepoda; order Harpacticoida; family Harpacticidae; genus Tigriopus; species Tigriopus californicus. The sequence continues at coordinate 9,802,924 of NC_081446.1, forward strand.
CTATCTGATACTGCCTATTGGAACAATGTAAGGACGATGTGATGGCTAGCATCGCTGGCAGGGCGAGTTTCATCCCTCCAACACTAGCACCCTAAATAAAAATTCATATGGACCAATGTGATTGTGATATTTCAATTATAGATTAGAATTATATTTGTCCAGTTTTGACACGTTTTCACGCATCGACTTTCAAATTATTATATTTAAATAATAATATTAAATAAATAAATATTTAAATAATGCCCAAAATCAAGCTGCAGATCTATATCATTTACTTAATTTTCTGTATTTCACAAGGCTGATGTAAGGTTATACTTTTTTCCCAACAAATCCTGAGGCAATGGATCCATGAACTGACCCTTTTACTCCTCTAACATGACGCGTTGGAATCACTTAAAAATAACACAATATCAGAGCAGAATACGTCACATGGGCAAATCAAACAAGAAATCTAGCTCACGATTGAAGTTGGAACAATTCTCTATGAAGCTTTGGTTTGTTCTTGCCAACCCTGGAACTATTGTCATGGAACACAAGATACCACGAGCTCTTGTGCGTTTCCAAGATTACAAAATGAAATGTGAATTAGTTCATTGAAAGCCCATGGGCCAACTTATCGTCGATGTTGCAAAACATTTATGCCGTTTTTACACTTGATTGGCCAGAGAGACAAGGGTGTATAACATTTTATGTATTTTCTGGCATTTGCGGACAGAGAGCTATTAATATCCCTTATAGTATAAAATCATCTTAATATTCTACGAGCTAATTAATTTCCCATACGGCCAAATAGAAAGCATATTTTTGAGTTAATGGTGGGTTTGCTATCTTGGCGTAATTTTTGATATACTGGAACTTTTTCGGTTGAGTTCTCAGCGATGATTGGAATCCATCTGAGAATCCGGGAGAACAAATCAAACTAAAGCAATCAGGTTGCCATGATTATAAACTTCTCTTAAAATATTTAAAACAAAATGGTTTAGTTTTTAATGAGATGACCAATAAAAGAGCTGACAACAATGATGTTGAGGGTGATCCATGTTATTGGCTTTTCAGGCTAGCTTTGTTGGACATCGTAAGCACTATAAGTGCTGATTTATGTAACGATGATTGATCTCTTCACACGTACAAGAGACAAAATCACATATTGCTCAGATATTAATCCATAGAAATCCTCAATATGAGAAACCCCATTTGTAGACAATCTTCAAGCCAGAATTATTCGAAATCTTCATTCACCTATGAAGGGGTACTGATAGGCTAAAATCCAAGCGCAGCTTCCATGAGTCAGAAAGAAATACATCTGTCCACGTGTATTGAGAAACGCACGATAACACTCTCATATTCATGACGCCACGGTTTATAATGTAGGTCAAGTCCTAATATACCTACTAATTAAGCAGAAATAAACACTTCAAACTAACTTTACGGTGTCATGAATTTAAATATGTCCAAAGGCACTTGGAAGTGCGCAAGACAATTGATATTGTTGTGGGAAGGAATTCCCCTTGAGCGTTGATTGATTCGAGAGCTATGACGTCAAGAGGCGACAAGCATGGCTATGAGTTCGCAAGAAAATCTTTTTAACGCAGCATTGCTTGCGCCTCCTCGATCAATGAACCCCCCTGAGCGATGAGCATCCTTGTAGAACACGGACCTAATTCATCAACACTTTGCCTCGACATTGATGACGTGAGATCTGAAGGCACCCTTCTCATGCCTCCATAAGAGTACAATAGATATTAGCACAAACACCTCCACCGCCACCGGCAATGGGTTCTTTCTATGAATGAATGCTCGAACCCGGGTTTGTAGCGCGCTGTTACCGTACAGTAGAAAGATTGCACGAGAAGGATGTCGTCATCTTCGATCGAAGGATGGTGTTGAACTCAGAGGTGTTGTGGGCTTGCCAGGATTGAGTCATACAGACCATGTGATCATGCAATTCGGTCCCACAAAAGCCCAAAATTCGCCGGAAAGCATGCAGTGGAACCGAGAGAGTGCTCAAGGTGCTCACGCTTTTGATAAATAGGTTTCCTTTGGACTGAGGATCATCATTGCCAAGAAACTCCTCGAGAGCAACAGATCTCATTGCTAACTCTGCAATTAAGTAGTATTACCACCGACCACAACCAACACTTACTCTAATCATTATGAAGCCCGCTACAACCAATGGTTCCTCCGACAAGTTGGACTACAGTGAACTTCAAGATCCTTACTTCTACGTAGTGCTATCCTCTTTGTAATGCCACTCTAATATGATTCTCAAGCAATCACCGCATCAGCCTAACCATGGAGGATTATTCCCCAGCTTCGTGGGAAGAAGCTGGGGAATACCCCACTTCGTGGCAAGCCTATCGTTGAAATGCTTCCAGATACCAAAGAAATCTCCTTTGTGCCATTGATTTATTACCATATTGCCCAGTTCATGCAGACGCGCTCTCCTGTGAACTTAGTGCTATGAGCCTATGACCAAGTCCAAGAAAGAACTACGATCTCTGTGGATTACCCGGGTTGCCACTTGCCATTGAACGTGAGCTCCTCCTCCGTCTCCATACATTCACCACCATCCACGCACCCATCCGTTTCTGTCTTCCTGAGGCTGAACCCGTCAGACGGCATTTATAACAACCAGGGCCAAACCTGGCTTACCTTAGTCTCGGTTGATAGCTACTTGAGATAAATGAGCGTCATTGGATCAGTCAAGAAACAAGTTATAGAAAGTCTACTCGGTGTTAAAAGAGCTGTGATACGTATCTTGTGAATAAAAAGCATAATAATAATAATATCAATAATTATCAAGGAATCATGAGATATTTGTTCAGTGTCTGGTCTTGTCTTTTATGTCTCTTCGCCCTTGGAAATAACGTTTTTACCTCCTCCGAAGGACTACTAGTGAGAAACAAGAGACAAATTCAGTTTGGTGGGGATTCTGTCGATGTAAATGAAGGTAATGGGGGATTAGCTGATCTACTAGGCGTCAAAACGATCTCAACCCGTATCACTCCAGAAACCAGGGCTGAAGGCAATTCTTGTACCACTCCTAGATTTGGGAGAAGAGCTGGTCAGCCTGGCACTTGCTCCTTCATCTCGGATCCTTCATGTTCCCAAATTGTGCGACAAATCCAACGTCGGGGAGTGACCCGCCGTATCCTCAATTACCTGAGGGCAGCCATTGCTAGTCCATGTGGATTCGATCAAACGGACTACACACTTTGTTGCCCTGGAAGGCAGACGGAGCCCACCACCGCACCACCAACAACGACAACGACGACGACGACGACGACTACTTCCAGACCTGGTCAGTTCCGATCTTGTGGATCATCGCCTTTCAGAGTTCGGATTGTCGGAGGCTCGGAGGCCACTCCTGGATCTTGGCCGTGGGCTGTTATCCTGGGTCAACCTTCGGGTACAAGTTTTCGCGTGTTTTGTGGTGGAACCCTGATTGACTCCACGCATGTTCTGACGGCGGCTCATTGTTTCCCTCGGAGTCAAATCACTCATGTCCGGTTGGGCGAGCATGATATCACGACCTCATCCGATGGAGCTAGTCCGGTGGACATTCGAATCAGGTCGACGAAGGTCCATGAGCAATGGAACTCAAACTCTTTGAAAAATGACATAGCTATTGTGACCTTGTCGCAACCTGTATCCTTTACCAGCAGGATTCTTCCAGCTTGTTTGCCAAACAGATTGCAGGGTACGGATCTATCCGTCCTGCCGCAGCCCTTCATCATTGGATGGGGATCAAATGGAACTTCGTCCGGTACCGCCACGGCCTTAAGACAGGTGTGACATGCCATTGAGCTCAAATCAAGAATTCTTTCATTTTCCTGAAAAATAACCCCTTTTGACTTGTTTCTAGGCTCCAATTAACGTGGTGAGTCAACCCGACTGTGATAGGGCCTACGGAAATATTCAGCGAGTCACCATTGGCAACGACCAGGTCTGTGCTGGCAATGGACAAATTGACACTTGCACTGGTGATAGCGGAGGGCCTATCCAATCCGAAATTGACGGTCGATGGACGATACTGGGCATTACTTCCTTTGGAGTGGGTTGTGCCCGAGAGGAGTTTCCGGGAGTGTACACACGTGTGGACAACTTCTTGAGTTGGATCAGCACGAATACCTAATGAAAACGTACTGGACATTCCTTTTCTATGTAAATACAGTACAATCGTGAGAGGATCAATTTAATGAATGACAAAGAGATCAAATCAGAATTAGTCGTGGAATGGTCGCTTCTTCCGATTGAAGATGTACTACAAAACAGGGAAGGAGAATTGGTTTTGGAACTGGAATACTTTGGCAGAGTTTAAGTAATAACAAAATCAACATATCACATCACTTGAATGACTAACGAATGAATGATAGCTATAAGAGATCTCTGGAGACAGAGATAAAGAGATGTAGGTGTTTTTCATTGGTTGGGTTCGTAATGCAGACGCCTCCTTATTCAAATTTCTACAATCTAGAGCTCTGAAGTAAAATATGAAGGTGATACAAAACAGATTGGAAAAAAACTTTATCAGAGATCTCAGGAGAGTTGCAACATCTCTTCTTTTAGGGCCAGAGAAGATTCCTCATTTGATTTAATAAAGGACTCTAAATATGGTGGGCAAATGGGGAGTGGAATATTAAAGTGCTCGGTCATCACTTTGATCATATCTTCAGAGTTGACAAAGGTATTTTTGCACAAGGCAACGGCCCGAACAAAACCATCATGCTTGGATATGAATCGTTGTTCAAAATACAGCGCTCTCTCGTCAAACCAAATGAGTTTGGTTTTGAGATGAAATCGCATCAAGAAGTCGATCGACCGGCGGTAGCGGATCAGGGCAGCGTGTTGGACCACCGTCAGGTTCCTATGTTCTCCTATGTACTTGGCCAAACCAGACCGAAAGTAAAAATCATACCTGAAAGACGAGAGTCTAGTCAATTCAAAGAGAATGCGTGCCTTCAATGGTCTCAATGATGCTTGCCATTCACGGTAAAAACGTTCTTTGGCATTTCCGGACACCCCACAAGGCATAGGATGCACATTGAATAGACCAGGATCAAGTCCAGGTACATGTGAATAAAAATACGTCGATGATGTCATCATATGCCCCTTCTTACCTCCCGAAATCCATCTCTCGCATGTATCTAGAGTTATTCATGTGCAAGTAAATGTCAATGTCATTGGGCCCACAAAACGAGAGGATACTACCCTCATCAGCCGGTGTCATGGGGCTTTGAAACAAGGAACTAATGCGGAATGAGGCCACCCGGAGAAAGTAGAACACATCAAAGGAGGCCAACAACACACAAGATCCAGCCAAGATGCCGGCACTTTGAGCCAGCCAATTGGAGGGGAACACACTCGACATGATCCTCTTCTATCCCACTTTTCTTCACATGGATGCTATCGAAAGTGGGTGGAAAAGGACGTCAGGGATTTCATTGATCTCTACTATGGTACACTCTATCCAATGCAACGAATGAAAGAAGGAGGAAACTAATCTCTCAGACACTCTGGTACACGCTTGCTCAGCTGACGGAACACGTGGAATGCTCTCACGAAACATTGACACATTCTGCGCGAAGCTTCATGAACTACAGGCAAGGGGTCAGGAGAAAATGACCGTGTGAACCATGATTCATGACACTTTTATAGTAATGCATGCATCAGACGAAATATACTCCCAATAGGTGGTTATGGTTGAAAGGCCGACGCTTCTTGATAACAGAATGCCACTGATTTGCTCTATTGATGTGTTGGGTCAGAGCTAAGGATGGGAAAACGCCCGATAAAATTTTACATGACTTGGGGTTAGTTTGTTAGTTTTGAGAGAAAGAGGAATGAATTGCCGGTCCCAAAGGAGCTGAAGTAAAATTCCCTTTCTCTTTGAATTCCCTTTGTTTAGAAGGCTGATCTATTAAAACATTTTTCTTAATTTAAACTTAAATAGCTGCGTTGGCTTTGGAAAAACGCATCTGCGTAACAGAATCTAATCAATTTGGAATAACATAAGTAAAAGTATGGAATTCTCAAAATAAACTCAAATAAGTTAAAAGAAAGAAATTGTTTTCTCAGGCCTGTTGAATCCATGGTTATTACAATCGCACTTGCATTCTTAAGAATTGAATTGATTGCTGCTTTATGACTCCTTACAAGTTCGTTGCCTCTCTCCAATGGCCATCGGAAGTTAGTCATCAAAAGGTCATGGCAACACCCATCTTATTTTAATGCATGACAGGCCGATTTTGATCTGCTGATAATCTTGAGCAGGTGCCAAAAATGACCTCAAAATAAGGCGAAACTGTCATTCAACGACTGACTTTCTATCCCCGTACGTGTTGCAGGGTGAGTTCATTGATAAAACGAGTGTCCTGCTACATTATTGACATTGAATTGAGCCCCAATGTTGGTATTTCCGAAAGGTTATCATCAAGCCAATGTCCAACCTCCCAAGCTGACCCCCGAAGAAGAGGCCCAGCGTCAGGCCCTCCTACAGTCCGTCCGTGAGCATGACAAAAAAGCTTTACAACCAACCGAAACCGATGACAGAAGCGCCCCGTTGAGAGGAGGTAAGGAACCGACTACCATTGGCAGGCTGGCTGGCTGCATGCATGAAAGTTACTGAGCGTCAGGGTTCCACATTGTTCTTCCGCCAGGACGAAATGAGGTTCGCAGTGTACCGAAAGCCAACCGAGGAGGTAGAAAAGGCCCCCCGGGAGCCCTTGGTGATCTATTCTCGGGTGGAATTATGCCAAATCCAGGGGCTTTGCGAGGGGGGCGAGGTGGTGGTGGCGGGCGCGGAGCCCGCGGGAAATGAGTCTTGAGGTTGGGATCAATCGGTTTTGGATGGGAGCCGATGTCTTGATCTTGACAACCGGTGGGTTGCCAATGGATTTATTATTGCAATGTGAAATTCCCAGGGTGATGGATGATATAATCATAGCAATCATGAGTGTGTTAACGGAAAATACTAAAATAACGAGAGTGAGAACGAGGAACCGAGGGATTATGATGGTTATGATCATAATAATTATTTGATTATCATTCTAGCATTAATGATAGTTAACAACGGTTTAGATATACATGTGACTGAAAAAAACCAGAATACATTCGCAAGGATTAATAGCATTTGGGGGACGAGTAAAACCAAGTGATTGTAGAGTTCATGATGAGCTTGGTTTTCCATTGTTTAACCATTCGTTTTCGATGAAGGAGCGATTGTCTTGGTTGTGTAATTGAGGATTGTCGCGTTTTTTCGAGGAGCAAGAGGAATCACAACCACTGGTTCGGAGTCAAACACGATCGAAAAAGGGTTGCTCAACGGAAAGGAAACAAGAAGGATTGCTTGCATCGGGAACGAATGAGCTGACAAGAATATTCTGCGGGAATATCGAATGGAGGGCGGCATGTTTGGCCATTTCCAATGTGCCCAAGTTTGGTCAAAGGAACTTTAGTAGAGGGCTGATTTTTGTAAGCTAGGGGAAGAATTGAGACGCTAAATAGGGTGAGCAAACAATCGATTCAGAATTGATTCCGAATTGACCCAGGTCATTCATTCATTGTACGCAGGGGGACGAGGGATTCAGCTGAAGTGTACGGTGTTTCTACGTAGTTCTTGATCTGTACGTTCTTAAACGATTGACTTTCAATGAGGCTTCGATCAAAGATGAATGACATTCAGGCTGCAGACCATCTTTCGAGACCGGTTCAGAAACCAAACGTGCCCAAGATTAAGATCGTGTGTTAAAGTTGATACGAATCCTTTTGGGGTCAAAAGCTCATGTATGTATGATGCAAGAGTGGTCGATGACTATGCTTTAGATTGTGTTTGGTGGTAGATGAAGATTTAGAGTTCTAAATCGGTTCCAAAGACTCGGTTCCAAAGACGCGGAAGCCTGAAATGACTTTCAACAATTCTTGCGGACGGGCTTAATTGACAATTTTCCACGGGTGATGTACGTTTTCGAGCATTCGTTTTCTGGGTTTTGTCTTTGGAGCAACAGTGGTGCAGAGCTGGTAAGGATTGTTAGTGAGTAAATGGGATCAATTGAAATTTGAGCCGGTATAAGGAGCATTTCAAAGGAGGGGAGGGTTCAAGTGAAACTCCATGCAAACGAGTAGTTCATATGTAGCTCGGCTGTTTTTTGCCAAAGAGTGTAATCAATAGTGTGTAATGGTGATGAGGGTAATCAATCATCGTAATGATTATGAGAGAACGAAATAATTTTCAAGATCATAAACATAACAATATGTACTTGGTTATTCAACCCTGTTCTTGAGGATATTCTGGTTATCCGCGATGGTTGTGATCATGAATGGTGATGATTTCGTCGCAAGGACTCATTATTACTATGAGTGTTGTTTTAGGTATTGGTAAGTGGTGAGATGATTGGAGTAGGCAGGCTTTTGCAGATAGAAATGGATGATTACTTTATGAACCGGTCACCGTCCGTTTCAGGATGGATGATGATGATGTTGATGCTGTTTTTGTTTTTTATTGTTGTGGTAGGTGAAGTAGTAGTAGCAGTAGTAGTAGTAGTAAGTAGTAACAGCAGTTGTTAGTTAATGAAGATGACTGCAAATGGTCATTCTGTGTTTCGAGTGGGTGTGTGAATGAGTCCAAATGAAGCAAGAGAGGAGAACTCTGTAAAGATGTGCGTGCGGGATCTGAGTCCTGTTTTTGGTTGTAAAAATTGAGTTGGAACACGCTCTGCCTTCAAAACTCAGTCGTGTAGCCATTGAGCAACTCATCAAGAGAGGTCCAGGAGTATCAGAAGATTGGGAAACAGGAGAGAGCGAGAGATAGAATAATACCGTATGTAGTTGTTGTCTCGAAGTGAGCAGGCAATGAACGTACCAGAGGGCCAAGAGGGAGGGATGAACTGCAAAATATGCCTGGAGGAGTTTTTATGACCCACCCAACCTTACTGCATTGGGACCGATTGGGACATTGCCGAGGTTCTCGGTGTGGCATGAATGAATGAATAGATGGCGGCTGCATACCGACACAGGGTGCCGGGGATTGTGGTCTCTTTCTGTGCCAGTTCTTCCATTTCTAAAGATGTTGGAGCCACCAATGTCATGGAATCACGCGATCCCGTCGTCAATGAACTAGTTGTTGGCCTCTGAAGTTTTCGAACGAGGCACTTGGATGCCAGTGAAATTGCGAAGAAAAAATGGGTTTCCACTTTCAAAAAGATTTGTAGCTGAGTGAGTACGAAGGAAAGTCATCAAAGGAATGGCTTCAGAAGTTCAGATAGCTTGCCTGGGCTCAACGTGGAAGCGCTGGAGATTATACTGTTTTTTTTTAACGCCTGGTTGAGTGTTGTGGATCTCTTCAGAGTGCCTTCTCCCTCACCGAATGCTGTGCCGGTCTCCCATACTATTGTTTCGAATACTGTTCTCCCTCAGAATGGAACTTCGACTCCCCACATGGTCTCTCAGGCTATTGGCCTGTCTAATGGTGAGACCATCTGGCGGAGATAGAGGTGGGGACTTGAAAGGCCCCGGTTCTTTCTGTAACAGGTCAACCAGGCCTTCCACCTCCGCCAATCGGGCCTCTTCTTCCTCTTTCTTGGCTAATTCCAAGGCTTCCTTCCTCTTGATGGCTTTTTCGCGTTTGATCTGCTCGTTGTAGAACTCGGCGAAATTGTTCACAATGATGGGAATGGGAAGGGCCATGACCAAGACACCGCTGATGGCACAACAAGTTCCCACTGCCTTCCCGAAACCCGTGACCGGAGCCATGTCACCGTATCCCACTGTGGTCATGGTAATGATGGCCCACCAAAAGGAGGCTGGAATCGAAGAGAAATCCGTGTCCGGTTCCTCTTTTTCTGCGAAGTAGCACAAGCTGGAAAAAATGAGCACTCCCATGGCCAAGAAGAGCATGAGCAAGCCCAGCTCCTTGTAACTGTTCTTCAACGTGAAGGCAATGGACTGGAGACCGGTGGAGTGACGAGCTAGCTTGAAGATTCTCATGATACGCATAATTCGAAACACCTGAATGATTCTGCGAACATCGTCGAATGAGGCACCGCCCTCTTCTTCCACCTCTATACTTGCTAACGTTGTGGTGGTTGTGGTGGTTTGCACATCTCCTGGAGTTATGTGCTCGGGTTCCATGAGGAACAGGGAGACATAGTATGGAAGGATGGCCAACACGTCAATGACATTCATGGCACCTTTGACAAACTCCCACTTTTGGGGTGAGCCTAAAAAACCAACGTGGAACAGGGGATCATTATCAAGTTATTCTTGGAGCTACCACCATGTACCAGCCAATGCGGTAAATCGGTATCAATTCGAGAGCGGTCTTACCGGCAAACCTGAGCAAATATTCAATTGTGAACCACGAGATACAAACTGCCTCGATGAGAGCGAGTTTGGGATTGTCGATGGCCTCTCCTTCAGGACTGCGATGTTGGATAGACGGCATGGTATTAAGAGTCATACCGACAGTGGATACCACCACAAACGCAATTGATATCACAGAGATCACCTACAGTAAGTAAAAACGTGTTATTGATTATCTGGTAACTCGGATGTCTGGGAAGAGATTGGGGTTTGGCTGCTTTACAAGAGCCAAGGTCAAAGGTAGGAGGCACGCACTCTACCTTGGCAGCCGTTGACGTGTGGGGTTTCTCAATGAGATCCCATAAGCATTTTTGGTATTTGGCAAATTTCCCATCTCCAAAGTCCTCTTCAACTTCCTTCGAAATATTGGCAGCTTCCTTCTTCATCTCGTCGACTATGTGCTCTTTTCGAGTGTTGAACTTGTTTTGACAACATGTCTCTAGGTACACCTCATCGATGCCCCAGAAATCAAGATCGTCAGTGAAGGCCATGACACACATTTCATCCACAACGTGAAGTTTGCCTGTTCGGTAAAAGTTCAGAATGGAATTGAAGGACCTAGGATGGCGGTCAAAGAAGTACTCGTTATCAACCAAGGAGTAGGCATCACAAAGGTCTAATATCTTATCGTGAGTGGGGGCTTGAAGGGCCAGGCGTCCCAAGCGAGACCTTGGGATGCCTTCCAACATTTTCCACATCACCTCATGGCGTACACCTCCCACATTCAGAGTCACACGGCGGTTCATCTGCCTGGATTTGGCAATGATGAACTGATCTGGAGGAGTCGAGTCTGACATGAGATCACGGAGAAGTGGGGTCCCTGAGCGTGGTGAGCCCTCAGGATCCTCATATGGATTCCCGGAGCCTTTGAATATTTTCCCTTGTGCTGCTGTGCAAGCCAGCCCAAGTCCCATGCGATTCACTTGTTCCAATTCACCTATGCGATTGAGGGCACTTTCGACACTTCCCCGTAATGAGCTAACCTCACTGGCGAATGGAGTGAGCATGGCTAAGAGCTTGAAGATCTCCTCGGATTGCTTATCGTTGGGCAATTTTTGGAAATCCTCAAAGCTAAGGATAGGCGAGCTGGGAGCTGAGGCTTGGTGATGATTGTCTGGTGGAGGCCCACCATTTCCTCTCCCCGTGGCCATGGCCAATGGAGAGGTGACCGCCGCTGCAGCCGAGTTCCTAACAGGTTCAAACAATTCAGCCTCGTGGAGTGTATTATTTTCCGATCTCGGAGTGGATTTAGCCTCACAGCTCAATAGACTTTCAATGGACGCCAATGGAGGGCCTCCTTTCTTCAAACGATCGCCAATGGAACTCATCGTTCTTGGTTGGCCCGTAAGGATGAGGAAGATGTAGCGATGCTACTTTTGCTTCCTGGAGCTCAAGCACAGTTTCAGCGACCACTGGGCCAGCAGACCAGAGCACTGGAACCACCAAAGCCGCGCGAGCAGTAGTGACGCCAAGATGCTGCTTTGGGACGTCCTGGATCGATGGGAGAAGAAGATGGGAAAAGAAAAGAAGATGCTTTGGCTTGGGCCCACACCACATTTGACAGAATGATGAATGGTAAGACTGCTACAAGAACTCGGTCACATTGGCACTTGGAAGAAGACGAAGAGGGCCTCTCCTGTAATGACGACTTCCGGATAAAATTTGTCAGTATATGCCCGTCTTGTTCCACTGGAAATATCTCCTTCCTTTTCTTCGTCTCCACCGTCTCCACCGTCTCCCTCTTCTTCGCCTTCGCCTCCTCTCCTGTCCCCACTGTGGCACCGCCGTTGTGAGTTCCCTGGCTAATGGGTCAAGGGGGCAGGCGTCTGATCAATGTTTAGTATCTGCATAATCTGGCTCTTGTTCGATCAAGCTAGCGTTGGAAACGCCTTGTGAGGTATTGCCTTTCGTCCTTTGACTGACTAGATTTGTTGTATACTTTCAGTGGTTCCAAATTTCTTCATTTAGGACCAATCCATTAGAGAGCTAGTCAGTAGCTCAGCTTGGCCTCCTTCCCCCACTATCATGGGCTCTCACTATCACACCATCACGTTCTCGGCTCTGTGCCACCGGACAACAGAGCCCTCTTCACCATTTCTCTCTCTCTCTCTCCCTCTCTCTCTCTCTCTTTCTCTCCCTCTCCTTGTCGTTGTTCTTCCTCAGCTTGTTCCACCTCTCCATGAATTCTTGTCGACTCCGTCTTGGCTGTTGGTGCCTCTCGTCTTTTCGGCTTCTCTTTCTCCATGTTCCACACTAACACAAGCACCACCATCAACCACCGACGTGTACTTCCAAGCCCCGAGCTACTCCAAGACTGCGACAGACTAGCACCACTACTTCCACGTAGAACTACTAGTTCCACTACTACAACTACTACTACGACTACGACTACTGCTCGTGCAATAGTGTTGTACCACTAGACGGGAAGTTGAAACAGCCTTGGTCTGCTCCACAGATCCAGAGACCACGTTCTCGCCCGGGCCTTGAAGAAGAGGCCAATACCCGAAGAGGCCAAGTCGCGAAGCTGAGGGGCGACGACCACGAGGAAACCGGGCTAGAAGCCAATTGGGGAGAAAGAGGAACATGAACAAGGCGAAAGAGAGAGGGACAGAGGGACAGAGGGACAGAGGGACGGAGGAACGGAGGAACGGACGGAGCCTTGGGCCTCGGACTCTCTCACAAGACGCCCGATGCAAACAACCAGGGCCGAAAAAATATACTACAAGTAACACAATAGGAGCCGGCAGTTTCTGACAGTCTTCCAAACTGTTCGAGACAAGAAATACGGAGTCAGTCGACTCCACAATGGCATGGCTCAAACTTGTCTTTCCAAGCCGATTCCTTCTCCCACTTCCTTCCCTTGTTCTCCAGGAGAGGACGAACAAGTAGCATTTTGCGAGGAATACAAGTAAAAGACGACGACGTGTTGTTCCCAAGTAGAACCCATGTTTTTGCCCAGCAAGACCTGCAAGGAAGGACCCATGCGAGGGAGGGCTCGAGAGGACAAATACCTCTCTCGAAAATGGGCTGGTGGTTCCTTCTTTCATGTTAGCCACTATGAGCAGCGAACAACAGTTGAGGAGCCTGCAAGTCAAAGCAACATCAAGTACTATGTAGTCGAAGAACTACTACTAGTACCGTACTAGTACTGCACTCCGCTTCTAAGCCCGGCCTCTGATATTAGGTACTGACTCTTGTACTGTATGAGTATACTAGTATATACAGTACATACATACCCCACTGGTGTGCGTACTCGTACGTACAATTGCCTTCTGTTGCCATTTCGTTCGTCTTCTCCTAGGTACTACACAAGAACCATCCGGTGGAGAGGACACTCATCCATTTAGATAGGCCCTGAGCAGGAAAGCCTCGGTTGGGTATTGTTTTGTGCATGTAACCACTACATACGTACACACAGCAAGACTGAGTGGTAGAAAGTGTCCAGAATCGGAGAATGTGTTCCTAGTTAGTAGACAGAGAGCTTGAGCAGAATGAACCTACAAATGAAGCGATAAAGGATCCTTTATGAAGCGCTGAACGGCCAGCTAGCTCACCACGATTAATAAGGTTAAGTAACGAGTTCGGAACAATTATGGAGTTGAAGCGGGCGAGAGGATGGAAATGACAACAGTAACGCGACCACTTTCTAGGCCTTATTGAAGAGTAGCACGAGCCCTCGGCTACTCGAGTTATTCATCGTAGGGTCCATTTTTGGACTTGAATGAGCAGGGTTTTGGCTTGAAAAACCAGCAGTGTCTTACGCTACATATATTTTAACTAGTTTTTGAGAGGAACAAGAGCGAAAACTTTCTTTGCTGCCATCTCTGCATAGCTGTTTTAGGGCTTGAGGTTGCGGCCTCGGTCTGTCCTCAAGACGAAAGTGCTCTTGTCGTATTGTAAACAAGAGGCTTGTTTCCGCCTGCGATAAGTGAAGCTGTTTCCAACAAATATTTAAACCGACGTGTATTCCGTGTACTAAAGAGTTACTACGTGGACAATCTCTTTCCAGATGTGTGGCATGACTAATCGTAATAGAGTTGTCCATGCATGAATTTAGAACCATTTTGACAATTTAAAAAAGACTTTTACTCATTGCCATATTTGTGTACGGGATCGATAGTAGTTTCATGATTATGTGCAATTGCTAAACATGGGTACAACCTTGAACAAGTACCGTATTGTGTTATGAGCGTATGTACGTACAATAAGTGATGGCTGGCGTTTACAAACGATGAAAAATGCTAATGGTAACGTGTGACTTGACGGTCATCATTCTAAAATACTTTTGCCTGTAAAATGCCCTTCTTGTACAGTGAAACCGTTATATTCAACTCGACTTTGGTACTGGCAATGATAAATCAATCCTTCGGTTTCTCGGGGTGCCCAAAGTTGGTTCAAATCACATTTCTTTCATCGAGAAACAAATCAAAAAGAGGAAACTCTCGGTCAACGTTGTTGGATTTTTTGGCTGATGTTTCACCAATTCAAGTAAGCTTTTGCATAATGCTCTTTTACATTCAAATCCCTAATCCAATTTGAAAAACTTGAAACGAATCTTTAGTCTCAAAATCACTAGATTAATTACTCACTTTTAATTCACAAGTGCCCTTCCGTTCTTTTATCATTTGGTCAATTTTTGCAATTCCGGATAAAATTGAATCAGAAATATCTCTTCTTTTACGCCTGAACTGACTTGGATTCATCAACACCAACTATCATTATTTCACCCTGCGCCTCCCTCAAAAACCATACTGCTCATAACATACGGTATGTGCATCGATCGGGGTGTTCTTAACCTTGACTGAAACTCGGTGAAGTCAATTGTTGTTTCAAGTTATTTATTGTTTGAGGTTTTAATGATGCCCATGCCAATATGCCTGCTCCCAAGAGGTTTATTCTAATCAAATTTCTGCTGTCGAGATTTCCAATAGATCTTTGCGACATTACTTTCATTTGCTGTGCTAACTTTTCCGCCATCAAAGAAAATGCAAACCGCAATGCTTCTCAACGTATTCAACAAAACCTATCAAACGGTAAGGTATCCGGTTCATTTTTAAGTGCAAGTCAGATCTGTTAGTGAAAAGAAATTTGTCAGGGATCCATAAAAATGCGACCGAAAAAATTAAAAACTGGCGACTCTTCGATATTGAGTGGATTCAACGGGTTTCAATGAGCTTCTTGAGCAAAATTTACAATTCAAGTTGGATACATTGAACTTTTTAATAAGCAAATTTTGGTTTCTTACAATTCATGGCATCTTCCTTCGTGAAATTGGCTCAATTTCAATAATCTATTTTTTGATAAACGGCTTGTCATGAAGTTACAAAACAGGTCGTATACACTAGACAATACAGTATCCACCCACATGGACATCCCCTAACTGCGAGACTTCAAAACTCTATTAGATCATGGACAGATTGCAATTGGCTAGAACTCTCGGATGATCAATAGGGTCCACAGTAGCAATGTTGAAGCAAAATCTGAATTATTTGTGCTCTATTGAAATTTTTCATCATTAACAACAACAACAATAACGATAATAATGACGAGGACGAGAAAAACAACAACATATTGCTGCAAAAAAATCGGAATGAAAATAAGATTTGTGAAATCGTCATTGTAGTATCCCTTTTGAATAAGTACTTGGATTTTGATGGCTTTTATTGCATTCCTTAAAACTTAAAAAAACATGATCCTTAATTGTTTATCCTCTTTCATTATTTCACCCAAAGAATTATTAGTTTTGTTAAGAGTGGAGAGGAAAAATCAGTTCACTGTGAAAGACCAGAGGCGATTTTTTTAAACGCTCGTACCTCTGAGTAAAGGCTTGGACGTTACCCAGAATGAGCGAGCATCCGCTCAACAATTTGGCGAGTGTATTTTCGCACCGGTTAACGTCCAAGCCCTCAACTCCGAGGTATGAGCTTTAAAAAACAGGCCTCAGGTCACCTAAGTCCATTATATAACAAAGCAAATGGCTTTATAAATGCTATAGCTCAATTCAGTGGTCCCAGTTATGCCTAAAAACGTGATGCTACAGAAAAGTTATGTATAAAAGGGTCTTTCAAGTTTTGATGAGTAAGAGGCCTAGTTCTCAAGGATTATCAGCGTCTTCGTGTTCACATGCCATGAATGATTCAATTGGGCAGAAAATTGTCTCTTCGTCTCAGATAGAGCCCAACGTAAGCTTCTCCCCAACTCTTTATGGTTGATTCGTGGCACCCCCAAAAAATGCTGAGATGAAGGAAATGTGAATCCAGCTGGTTCTTCTTGCTCTTCTGCCACATCATGCATGGTTTGTTTTCAAGGCAGAACCCAATGGGTTACTTGCCAGTCAGAGGAAGCCTTTTGCTCGTACTCTATGTGTGTACCGAAAGCTTCTATCAAGCGATGGGAGACTTCCCAGTTCCCACCAAATTGGGTCACTCAACAGTATATCGATGGGTCTGCCTTTTATGAGGGACCTAATGGTATGATGGAGCATTTTTGTCGTGTCTCAATCAAGTCAATTTGTT
Source organism: Tigriopus californicus (assembly GCF_007210705.1). Lineage (NCBI taxonomy): Eukaryota > Metazoa > Arthropoda > Copepoda > Harpacticoida > Harpacticidae > Tigriopus > Tigriopus californicus. The sequence continues at coordinate 9,819,798 of NC_081446.1, forward strand.
GAGTAACAATCCGTTTCCTAAGGAAGGCGGAAAACTGTTAAGAATAAAATCCATTCGGCATTCAGTCATTCATTCGCTCTTTATTTAGTGCGGCGAGCAGATGCTGGAAAAGAAATGACCAAAGTTGCTTAACTGCATTGCTAAACCATTTGGATGGTTTTATTGACATCTGATAAAGCATCACAATGGATCAAATACACAGAGCTTGCATCACCAGAAAAAAATACGATGCTTCATCTTCTAAATGTGTGTCTTCATATTCCTGTGCGGACCAGGGATGATTGAAATGAATAATCTGTACTTGAATTGAATTGGGATTAAAAGGACTGCAGAAAAAAAGTCTTCGGGACACAAATTTGACTATGGTGCTCGCGGTTATGAGATCTACGTACTAGGTACATAACAGAAAAGTTGATTTGAATACATTAGCAGCATTCGTGAGGGGGAATTCTATTGGAATACAACTCATAATAAAACAGAACTGGACGTGATTAGGCATGGCATATTGGATATTGTTATTTGATTAGGCATATCATTGGATCTTTGTCCGTGAAGAAAATTACAATAATCCAAGGCCAAGTGCTATTCCTTCGAGTCCGAGAACACTCATTCCATTAGGATGTCATTTCACTCTGACCGAGAAGGATCGAGCGGGACAAGGAGCGCTGAAACTAGGGAGCCAATTTACTGTACATCGATTCAGAGGATAAGATATGAGTTTTTTTGCTAATATTTCAAATTTGGTGTGCCACTTTTTCTGCAACATATTTTTGAACCCACTTCTTTGTCGCATGAGAAGGAGTTTGGCTAATTTGAAAAACAGAAACAACGGATCTTGGCTGAACTCCAAATGAAGATTATATAGCACCATATTATATATTAGGAATTCCCATTCGGTCCAAATGAGTAATGGGAAGGTCGAAAAATGATGCTGCCAGGATCTCTGTTCACCTAATCCATACATTTAGCGTTCCTCAAGAATGACCCATGATTTACAAATGACCGTCGTTGCTCTCTTCCGATTACTTATATCGAAGATTCCATGTCTCGATTAGGGCTTGGACACACAAATCCCTGACTTCCTGCAGATTCCTAGATTTGTATGCACTTGTCTCGCCAGAGGCCTATTTCGGGAAAAAGTAATTCGTCTGACATTTGGAATCAGTTTTCGGGATGGAAAAAAAATTTGTGAACGGTGTTTCAGATCGTATTTGTCTTATTGTTCTCGCGTGCATTACAGAGTGTGGGAACGTCCGTTTAACCGAGCATATCGGCCACAAATTCAAAACTGATTCGACGGACATGAGGTAAACCATCATACATCATGTAATTTTTGAGAAAGTTCTAATTTAATCTTGGTCAAAAAACCGCTATTAATTCCATCTGACGAACTCTTGTCGTCACCTGTCGTCGTCCTTATCATCTTTGTCTTGGGACAAAAAGTATCAAGCCACATTCCCTCGCTCTTGATTTGTCTTGTTCAATCCTCAAGGACTCAAGATTGCATTTCAAATGGGCAAAAATGACAAATTGCTCATTCTTCCCAGTACCCCTAAGATTAGCGAGCTTGTGATGTGATGTAAGAGCTGATTTTGGACTAGAAATTCGGCGCCAGCGACGAAATTGAATGAGACCTCCGAATAACGAGATGTAGAATATTGGAGCTTTCTGGGCTCTTTGTCCGTCCCACCACAGAGATCATGTCCGGGAAACACGGTGGCTCAACGTCACAAAGAACTGGGGAAAATTTTTAATGACGGAAATGGAAAATTGCAATAATCGACTAGAGATGATGATGATGATGAAAGTCGTGGTGTGGTGCCAATGGAAATACGAGTTAAGAAAGAGCAGCAACTAGATGTCAGAGAGAGATTGAAGAAAGATGACAGGAAAGGAAGGGGTTGCAGAACGATCATTTCCAATTGAGAGTATGTCATTTTCAGCTCCAACTCTTCAAAAGATGATAAAAAAAAGTCCTCCTACCTGGCATCTGTCAGTTCCTTCTCTTGAACAATATTTCACCCCAATCCAAACTGCGACCCGGAAAAGGAACACTCATGAATAATCAGAATCAAAAGTGTGGCCGGTGCATAAAAATGCAAATACACGACCATGATGATGATGATGAAGATAATGTTCATTTTCAATCTACTTAAAAGGTTCCTTAAAATCTCAGCCTCAATCGGGTTCCCAACGGAAACATTAAGTATGAACACCTCCTCTTTCTTCGGCTTTTCAATGACTCGCTTCCTCATCCTCAAAATTATAAGTGAGCCTCCATTGATTGAGTCGCATTCAGATCCTCCTCATCTATGTACGTACAGTACGTACGCACCATTACGTACTCTGTACGCGTCTGGGGTTACTCCATAGTGGTATCTAGTCATCCAACAAACACTGAGAAAATTAAGATACAGACCGTTTGTCGGCATGATCAAATTTTGTATAGCACTAAGACCATTCCCAACGCCATTGCACAGTTTATTGGCAATGGTCTGGTTGAGGAACACGCATTCATTATTTCAGTTTGAATCCAACCGAGAATAAAATAAGCGCCTGTCGGAAAAGTACTGAACCTGCAACAGCCATTCTAGATCAAGACATACGAAGGCGGTAGAAATAGGACATGGGACGGTTCAAGAGAACAAAGTAGGTTAGCAATATGTATATAGTTCGCTTTCAGGGTGAATTAAGGGAATTTTTAAGTCAAATTTTCGTCATCTTTGGCGAGCAATCGTTGGCCTGAACCTGAATTTGGTATCAGAAACCATGCTTCTGTGACAGTCTGAGGAATCATTTTCCACCTTTTTGAAGTCTTGGTTTTTCACGGCCATGAAGTCGCTATTCATGTAGTTTATCACCCACCTCGTTATCATCTCTTCATTTGCCTGCCCGATTGTCTTTGGATTTCGTTACAAACAAAACGTTTTTGCTTTGCAATGAAACCCTTGTCGGATCTTTTTTGAAATTCAAACAGTCTCGGTCAAGATCAGATCACGTTGAAGTTGCCAAACTTGTCCCATTTGTGACAGGAAAGACTCTAATTGACCCCAATTTATGACACTTGGCATTGCACAATTGCAATCACAAGTCGAGTTCGTTCAAGTCACAAATTGGCTGAAGAAAACAGGGCAGGGTATCAAAAAAAGACTTTCAATTTTAGGGTTCCCATCCGATGCTGACATTCAAAATAGCAATCCTATTCCGTTCCAGAGGATGTGATTAAGGTGGGACAATTAGGACCCTGATCTAAATCCCTAGCAGCCACCACTTCCTTCTCCTTGTCAATTTACCCCATCAGCATTGGGAGGAAGGTCTGGTTTGTCTCAATCAGCAACACAAAAATAAATCGACCTATTCTTAGAATATGGATGGATGCCCAATTATTTTCACATCTCTCATGCCAACGAGTACTTGTCGCTAATTTGACCTGATTTATCGCTCTTTTATTGCGTCTTCATTCAACATGGCAGGACTTGACATCCAAGATTCGAACACAAAAACAAAGTCCATTCAATCATGCTTCGAAATAGCGATTATTGATGAAGAAAGATGGCTTGAAAAGACAATTATAAGAATCCACAATTTAAAGTTAGAGGTCATATTAGAGAGGCGACTCACATCTCGAGTATTCAATTTTTATACTTTGGAGCCTTATGCCTTAGCCTTATAATGTTTCGTATCTTTTTGGATTTCTGGGTCGTAATTGCATGCTCCATGCTCCAATTTCACAGCCAAGGTACTTTATTCTTTTATGGAGAAGACAGGGAGATGAAGAAACACATTCACCTTGAGTTTACAGCGTCAAAGTTTGCATTTCTCTCGCTGATGGGCTAATTATCCACGATGACTCTTTCAAAGTGAAAAATCCCATTGGGATGTTCAAATGTGTTGATTCTGCCGAAGATTTGCGCAAAAATATAAAATGATAGAGTAAAGCGATGATCCCGCAAAAACATTGGGATGAATGGTGGACCAATTGAATGGAACCGTTAGTGGGAGTGAAAAATGGTTTTGGAGAGCGAGTGTGACCATGAAAATTACCACAAGACATCCAGTTATATACTCTGCACATACAGAAGAACTCGTGACATTTGCCAGAGTCATTTTCTCGAAGCTCTTCTCAGCCTCTTTACGTACGTACATACTACATGGTACGTACCGGTGGTTCGAAAATCTCGTCATGTACTTAGTTACGAACCGCAAAAGGGAACACGGAATTCCGGTTGTTGAATTCCGAAGACGACACCATTCCAAAACCCTTTTTCACCGAGTCGAATGTGCTTTCGATCTTTACAGCCGTAATTAAAGATCCCAGATAAGCCCAGTACCTTAAGGAAATGTGGAGAGGCCTAAAGTTGGCATGCCGTGCAGTAAGTACGAAGCCGTAATCCAAGGGGATCTAATGAAATACCCCTAAAGAGGTACTGTGCCTAGTTTGTGCCCGAGTGGGTTTGGTGGATTGTTTGAGAAACAAGACACCTTGCGGCGAGCAACTCAGTCGACTTGTTGGCCATCCCACTTTTCAAGAGAGTCTCTTTATGTATTGTGTACGTACGTATGATTAAGAAGCTCGTTTTACTCCGGATGAGTGACTTCTTTAGTTCTTTAGCAGCAGGGAAGAAGGTTTTGCTTCAGTGCACAGTTTGCGTCCAAATTTCTTAATGGTTCGATCATCAAAGTGTCTGACTAGTATGAAATGAGGGAAGAAAGTATGTACAAAAGTCGGAGAGTGTTACTCGGCTTGTTTCTTCAAACTCAGGCATTAGATTGGTTTCTTATTACGACAGTGGATGGAAGTTACTATGGGCAAAATGCCAAATAACGTTGTTGTTGTTGCTCTCATAATCGTTCGAAAGCTAAATTCACGTGATCAAGCGCCATCATTCCAATATCGTTTTGAAAATGCATGCATTTCAATGAATGCCCAATTACCAGTCTCAGCCAAGCCATCCATCCATCGCTTCCTGGTTTCATGAAAATTCCATGTTTGCCGGATGAGCTACTAATTGCTGGTTGGTTTCTCGAGACCAGAGAAAATACAAATTGAATCTCGGTTCCTTATCCACTTCAAAAGTCGGCAGCTTGATATGCATTGCCATTCCACTTTTTTTCGAACTTGTTGGGTTTGTGGTGGATCGGTGGAGTTTTTATGAGGTGATGCTTTTCCAGGCCAAGCCTAAAGGAATTTCCGTTTTCGTTGGGAGTTGTTGTTGCCTTAGAGGCAATGGCTTTTCCCAGTAGGGGTGTGGACTCCAAGGAATGCCAGAGAACTCGCTGAGAGTGTCAAGCCACTTTTCCTGGATTATAGTTCATGTGGGGTTAGCTCCACTAAATGTGGGGCCGAATTCAAGGAAATTCTGGCGACATCACGGTCAACGAGGTTTGTTCTTCAAGCATTAAGTAGAAGCAAATCCCAATGATCATCATGACAGTTAGAAAAGAAGAATGCTGAAAATTGGGCCTGTTTAGGAACCAGTTTTATCAGTTTATCAACAGTGAGGCATTGCCCATGTCCGCTGAAAAGAAGGGTTGGAAAACGAGGTTTTGAATTAGGGCTCCAACATATACATACGAATTCAAATTAATTATATTTTACCACGATACAGTTAACAATTTGATCAAGGAATTGATTATTGATTTGAAAATAAAAGCCGAGCATTGAAGGACAGTCTTTAAAGTCTAGAAAAGGTATTATCTTGGATTCAAGGTAATAAAGGTGCACTAAGAAAAGTCGTCATGTTGTAGGTGGAAAGGATGGTTTATTTGGATAAGGATAGCCTTTGCAAATGCCAATCGTAAGTAAGGGCCGAAAACTGCTGTTCAATTATCAAGTGATCAAGTGCATAATAGAATGTGCATTTCAACCTACGAATATTGCAAGCTCACCTCAAATTGAGAATTGCCGAGTGGCATTGCAATCACGAGAACTCCAGTGAATCTAAAAGCATGATGGTGGCTAGGCTCTTCAGGTGTACATTTGAAATCATTGAATTATACGAGTGCATCCTAAAAAGTGGCTTATTACGAAACTCTCAAAAAGAGCTTAAATGTCGAATCGCTCTATGTAAATATGCCACCAAACTGGACGTACATCCGCCTTGGCCGTTATTACGAAACTCTCAAAAAGAGCTTAAATGTCGAATCGCTCTATGTAAATATGCCACCAAACTGGATTGATTCATCCAATAAAATCGCATCATAAAATCTCTCTGAAATTGATAAACTTATAACTTTTCTTTATGGGATTGATTCATCCAATAAAATCGCATCATAAAATCTCTCTGAAATTGATAAACTTATAACTTTTCTTTATGGGATATATAGTGATTCAAATCACAAGCAGCTGACGAGAATCAATGGAGCAGAAGTATAGACAAGGTGCTCAGCCACCCTGCACCATGCTTGGATAAAATTTGGCAATAATTCTAAATCTCTCGCTTCTTCGAGCAAACAGTACTTGGTTATTAAGCCGTACAGCAATACAGTGTCAAAGCAACACAAAAATGACACTTATTGAAATTTGCATCGCAATTGAGGTTTGAATATTGAACGAATTACTCGTAGTTAGCTCACGCTGCTCTTTTTTTTACAAGATGTGACAACAAAGCCCAAAATCCGGGCGCCACATTCGATTTTCCTTGCTTTTCCTTCACTTCACAAGTACCTTGTACATCTAATTCAAATGCAAGCTAAACCGAATTTATTATCTATAGCCTTTGGAAAATGTTTCATTTACAAATTGAAACATCTTCGTAAAGTCATTTGTGACAGACTTGTGAAAGAATACGAGTTTGTCCTGATAAAAGAGTGAGGCGAACATCCCAAAGAATACGCACATTACTCGGTCTACGAAATTCAGTAGAATGAACAAATTCACATTTCATGATCCAGCCCCGAGATCCTTGACATGACTCACAATTACGAGAATAATTGGAGCCCTCCCTCTTTATCGCCATCTCGTGTCTTTTTGCCTTTCACAAAAAGTTCGTGCAGCATGCATGCTCTCTGATCTTTATCTAATCACTGAAAAGGCGTGAAAATTGTCTTCCACATTCTTGTTCTCTTTACCACTATCCTTCTATCCCTTGTGGACTGCTTGGAGCTCATATTGTCACGGACATGCTCGAAATTCCTCACAAGGTCACACCCCCGAACGAGCTCCTCATTTCCAAGTTACTGTTATCCATTCGAGTCTTCTTGAACTGCACAAGTCTAAAATTGGATTGGTAAGGGACCGACAAAAACTGGAGTGTGTTTTGTTGGCAGACGTTCATTTAGGGTGAGTCATAGCTTGTTCAATCAAAAGTGAATGGGGGTAGCCAGTTACTGAAGTAAGCCTTGGGGTGGAACGTTTTGCTTATTTAGGTTTTTCCAGCCCATGTCTAGCGGCAACTATCACCAAAGCCGAATGATTGGAACCGTGTCTTTGGGTCTGTTTCTCCAATCACCAAGGAATGTGATGCTCTCTCGAATGAAAATATTTACTCTAATTTTCTCAAAGCAGGAACTAATTTCCCCGATGTCGTGCAATCACTTTTTCCCTTTGGGCATGTTAGATTGAGATTCGTTTAAGCAGTTTTGGATCTGGCATGATTTCGATTGGGAGGTCGGTTAGCAAGCATTTCTATTTTGAGAGGGTATCTGAACCGTTGGTTGCGTGTCAAGTTTTGGATTTGTTTCCTCTTGACAGATATCCGTCATTGAGAATGTTCCGTTTTGCGCGTTTTACTTGAACAGCATTCAAAGAGAAATCGAAACCGGGAAGATGGATAAACTTTCAATTTTGTTCTCCGGGATGTAAATTGATACTGGGTCTGGCTGGCGGCATTCAAAATCCAGATGCAGTCCATCAACAATTTTCACTTCAACAAAAAAGATTGAGTGAGACCAGGGAGACTTGGCTACCATAATATGGATTTCTTGGGAAGATGCACAATGAAAGAAAAGACTGCGAAGGTGTACCTCCATATGATTGTGGGTCTGAAAGGGTGCCAAACCCATCCCATTCATCAGTATTTGATGAAACACTCGGGATTGTTTTGATGGCTTTGATAGCATTGCCAAATGAAGGTTTGGATTTTTTTTTTTGAGTTTTAATGGTTATTCGGATGATCCAGAGGTATCTCAGTTTGAATCGTGGATAAGTTTGTCATTTTGAGCAATCGGTGGACGAGTAAGGTATTCTTACTATGTATAATTAAGAAAGAGTGTCGTCGTTTTTGAACGAGAGTAAAACCGTAAGATGGACTTACAGGCTTTTTTACGAGGTTGGTCGAAATTGTAGATTTTGTTCGTTTCTTCGGGGCCCGCCCTTTTTTGCTGGAGATTGGCCTGTCTTGCCATGATGAAGAGGAGTTGTTTCGGCCATAAGGATGAGAGTAAAAATCATTGAAGCAAGAGTCTTGCCCGTTGGACGAACGGTGATGACCACATAAAGCTCATGTACATCGTAGTACATCGTACTACATTGTACGACAAGTCCAACTTGAACTGCCCTACAATCGTCATTACAATAAATTAATGGTTCCGGAAGACAAACGTACGAGCTTGTAAGAGAATGAACGGCATGGCAGTAGAGAGGCAACTGAGGGAGAAAGAAAGAAAGAGAGTGGCCATAAATTGTTTCAAAGCAAATAAATAGTGGGCGCATCTTCTTACTAAAAGACTTGCTAGAGTAGTGTCGGGGAACTTTTGACCCTGTGGGACTCACATTTTGCTTCGCTTCCTCTCCAACTTGCAATTGGAATAAAATGGGCCATAGGCTCAAGGTTCTTTAACAGCCAAATGAATATGTTTCCAATCACTGATAGAAGAATAAAAGAAAAGGCAATCTTCCTCCAAAGCCCCTCATGCACAGAAAACCAGTTGAGACTTGAATCCCATTTCAAGAGGCCCAAGTTCATCGGATATGAACCCACTTCCAATATCGTTACGGCCCATTGTCGTTGTCGGTGTCCCTAGCTTTTGGGTCTCTTCATAGCCTTTGCCCATCGACGAGAAGCCACATTGGACCACGTCTCCCATGCTGCTGACATCGGGTCCTCTAAACATAGTCCCCCAGAGCCATTCGCTCACAGAATACTAACTACATGGTACGTCTAAGGAATGGGTAAGAAAAAACTTGAGAAAATGCGTTTCTCGTCTAGGATGCTTTGGCGACTGATTGTAATGCGAGTTGTTTCTCCCCACCTTTTCTTGAACGAAAGCTTGAGCTGAGCAAAGGTTGGGTTGCTCCCACATGAATGTCTACTTAACAAGTTTGGAAGCCTAAAAAGTTCCCAAGAGAGAGGGGAACACCCGAACAGGGAACAAAAGGTGTGTGATGACATGGACCCTCGTCGTGGCGAGCTGCTAATGTCGTGTAGGAGACGAGAGGGCGAGAATCAAAAAGTCTCTGCCCAGCTTTCTTCCGTATGCAAATGTGATATCAAAGGCCAACGAGCGAATGGACTTGATACTTGAGATTCCCCGAGCCCCATTTTCGAAGGGAGCAACTTTTCTTTGTGAAACACGGGATATGTGATAAGAATCTGTGTCAATCCCTACTTACATACTTGCATATAGCTACCGAAGGCGAGGAGCGTCTGCATATGATTTTTTTGTCGATCTCATCACGTTCCTCATCTCTTTTTTAGCCAAGTGATTTCCTTCTCATCCTTCAAACTGGATGATAACTGAGGATCACTCTGTAGAAAACTCACTTCTTTTGGTCTATCCTTCCGTGTAACGCTTTCAAGGATCTCTTTGTTCAAGATCAAAATCATTCTACTTTTTTTCAGACCAGGCTCGAGAGACAAAGCCGGGATTTTTTTTCGACAGATCCTCTGGATTAGAACCCAAAACTACCGCTATTGCACGCACACACCCACCCATCCACCCGCCAGAGAGTCGCTCTACTTACAATTACAACGGAAGTCCTCGCACCACTTTGGGGTTTATCTGGGAATCCTCCTTGTAAGACCCAATCTGAAAGAAAGGACCACCATGATATATTGCTTTGAAGGGTTCCATTGTGTAACTGGGAGAACAATGCTTATGAATGATCTAAATTCATTTATTCACGCGTAATTGTCCCGATGACACTGAAGATATTTGCCCCGGTTGAGCCACAATTACTATCAATTAACATAGTAGATGCCTGTTTCTTTTAACTACACAGGGTGACCCCCTACTTCTCACGTACCCAACACGTTTGAGCAACAAGCAGAACCAAGTGCATGACAACATATTAGCGGAAAATTGGTCGTTCAATCCAAGCACTCATTGGAAATTGCAGACAGAGGTTCTTTAATTCCTGCATTGGCAAGGCAAGATGGGAGAAGACTATCATACAAAGAGTCACTTTTGTCAATTGAGGCACACTTGAAATGTCATGGGTGAGCTAATGGGCTAAAAGTGATAGATATTAGTAAAATAAACACTTGCCCTCATGTAGGGATAACATGAACCCAGCGAACTATTCGAAACTGTGCGAAAACGGTTGGTAAAAAAATCAATTAAATATGTAATTGATTGGATTACTCCACAATTTACAATCCTTGAGACGGTGGTTGTGAAATCCACAAAGAAGCAGTTCTCAACTAGAACCAACATCTGAATATTGTTAAACGAATATTTTGAGAGTGCTACAGTATGTACGTACGTAGATAGGGTACATCAAGAGGTACCGTTTCAAAAAATTAAAGGCAGCTTTGACATTTGGCAGGGATTCCATTGACCTGAAACGAACGTACGATGAAAAGACAGAAAATTTGGAGGATGTTCCGTCTTTGCATAGAGTACGCTTTGAATTCGTCTTGAATGAAGGCGATGATGATGATGATGATGATGAGAGTAAGAATACAAATCCAGTGAAGCGAATGATATTTGTATATGAAATGCATTGTTTTCCATTGAGGTGAAACACCATGATCATGATCTCCATCCTCATCAGAGTGTGGAATTGAGCAGCAGCTGGAGTCAGATTCTGAATGGAATCTAATCAATATCTCAGGGTCTTTCCAATCGTCTTCCGACCAAATTGAACAAGTCAATTCATTTTGTGGATTCCTCTCTGCCTTCCTCCACCCAATAGCCATCATCCAGCTTTCAACCGATCTCCATTACAATTAAGACATCGAGCTCTCACTGATTGCCGACTTGCCACAACATTTGTCCAACCAGATTCATTTCCAATACGCGCTCGTTCGTGACTGTAACCACACATACCGTACCACTCACTACCTTGTAGTACGTACATAGCTTGAGCGAACTGATATGAAGGAAAAGGGGCATTCTTTTACCCAGGCTTTAACCAGCGGCAGCTGCTTATGTATTACATATTTTCAATGTCTCTACTGTGTTATTATGTCATGCTCGACTCGGCGCTCCGAATTTGTACCCGAGCTCTAACGCGCACTCTCCCGATGGATCGTGCACGGCCGATCCGTTGGCGCATCTCTGGATGAATCTTGTCGGGAGTTGAAATCCGAAGATCGCCTGTGCCTCCCTCCCCTCCTCCTTCTTCTCCTTCTTCTCCTTCTTCTCCTCAGGAACGAGCGAAAGACAACCAGACAGACAGAGAGATGAAAGAAATTTGGCTAGTGTATCAGAGACCTCCCTGTTGACAAGAGATGCTTGTTGCCGCTTTATATGTTGTGAGGAATGAAGCCCATGAAGTAGTGTCAATAAACATCATCACGGAGACAGTGGGAACGGAGTGCTTGGGGATCCAGTGAAAATCGATATCCCACCCGTCCGTTGGTGAGTGATGCTTCCACTATGAGAGCAAAGTGTTTAGTTTGCAAGTAGTTATGACAATCAAATCAGGTACCGGAAGTGACGAGGTGATTATCGATCTCGTATAACGTTCCAATTGCTTTTCCAACACCTAAGCAAGCTACATACACGAAGAGTGGTGACCCCGATTTCGGGATGACGAAATCTAGTTGTGATATTAGTTTTCTCTTGCGCTAAAAAAGAGAGGAAAAAAATGATGCAGGTGCAACGAAATTGCCACAAAGGATGGCTTTCTGACTGACTGGCAAGATCTTCATCTCTCAATGTGTCCTCCGTTTTGTGCGAGTTTCTCGACCCCAGTTAACTATCAGGTGACCGTCATAGCGGTCATTTAATCCCTCCTCCAACCAACCAACCAACCATTATTACCTTCTTGCAGCACAGAGAGAAAGAAAGAAAGAAAGAACATCGTGAGAACAAGGTGACAGTTTCTTTGGCTAAATCCCTTGTTGATTGTTCTGTCCGTCCTAGCCAACGAACGAACGAACGAACGAACGAGTGTGTGCTCCCGCAACAATTTTGCCGATCCTTTCCCTCGCCTTTAGTTAGATCTTGAATCGGAGAACAAAAGCTTCCGATATCTCTCCACTTAATCTCACATTGTTGCTCTGACATTAAAGTGGAGAAAGAGACGAGAGACTTTCGTCTCATTCTGAGATAGATTACAACTACCAGGCGTCGACGATTACCGACACCACCTCCAGTTCTCCACCCTTCCCTCCCTTGTTCTCTTGGGGATTGCATGAAGGCCAATCCTGGCAGGAATTAGAGTGGAATAAATGCAATAAATTTGTCACCACGGACATGAACAAGTGCGAGTGAGTGCTACTCCTGCTCAGCCAAAGTGTGAGATAGCCATATTTCACCTCGATCATCGGCAGAAAAAGCACCTCGTGATCTGACGCAGGATGTTGGTGAATGCTGATACCAAGCCTTCCCATCTTTCTCCCGCCCCATCGGCATCTGTGAAACTGAGACGACGAAATAAGAACAACAATAACCACATCAATGGCCCAGGAGGCGTGCCTCCCACTTTTGAGCAAAAGAAGAAGAACCGACACTCGGGTGACTTTCTGTATTGGTCACCCTCTCGACAGATCCAGGAGGAGCGACGGGTTCAACGGAAGTCAGGGGATTGGAGCTATGTCAGCTTTCCGGTTCAAGGTCACAATGGTGGGGGATTAAACCTTAATCAAGGGAGTCCCATGCGAGATTATCCCTACCAATTCCATCTACGCAATGATGAGCCAGCGAAGAAACCAAGTGCCAGTATTTTGGAGAGCAAGGTCATCGCTTCGATCATTCAGAACGAGACTTCTCGGAGTGCCCAAGGCACACCTATCCGACGCAATGCCGGCTCTCCGCACCCTCCACCCCTTCCTCCGCCCCGATGTAACTCGGCCATGGAGACCCTCGACCGAAAGCCACCCCCAAATGCCACCCCAGTGACTGGAGGGGTGTCGAGGCGCAAGATCAATGGGTCTGGTGGAGGCGAGTCATCCGATGCCGAAAGCAATAACAACACCAATCCTCGAGAGTTTGGTCGACTGATGTCGCTTCAAGATGACATTCACGGCGGAAGCTCAAATCTCTATCAGTCCATTGGGCAACAGGGCAAAGAGATTTACTCTAACCCCATGATGAATGAGAGTCCCCGGCAGATTGCCAGGAGTGAAAAAACCAAGCGGAGGAGTCAAAGTCATACCCGCACCCAAAATCAACAACATTCTTCCGATCCGTTCAGCGATAATCGCAGTGTTTACTCGGACAAGGCCACCCCAGTGAAGCAGAAAATGGGCCTTGGTCGGAGATCCGCCACCCAGATGGAACTTTCCAGGCGACGTAATTGGCTGGATGACGATGAGAATGCCATCTCCGTGGAAGAACGATCCAGATGGAAGTCCCAGGAGCATCTGGTTGACTCGATGGTAGGACACTACGTCGCTCTTCTAACACTACTATCACTACTACTACTACTACTACTACTCTTACTACTCATAATACTAATAGTAATTATAATCCACGTATGTGGTAAACGCCTCTCCTACGTCTCACGAACTGCATGTACATTGTACAATGTACATTTGCCAACGGTATACTGACGGTTAATAGAGGCACAAGCAATTCTGGATCCTACTATCAACCTCTCGTCGAGATCAAAATCGATGGTGTTTGTATGTGCGTATTGCTTCATAGGATTGGGACAGGGCTGAGATCCCTCTCCGATATGTTTCTCATATGTTTGAGAAAAACATTGGAAATTGCAGGGCATTCACCCTGACATCTTTGAGAACGTTCTCTACTCCTCGATCATTAATCTATGGTGTGATGTATGGCCTGCGCGTTGAAACAATTATGTCACATTGGCAGCACCATATATCCAGACGACAAGGAATGTAGCATCTGCGCTTTGACGAAGCTTCCACACTCCGTAAAAGGGTCTCACAAGATCCCAATACGTGTCATAGTGTCAGAACAACACAGTGCAATGGTCATATTTCATTAGCATAATGGATATTGCCATCAAACTCGTTCGTTCCTGGACCAGTGCTGCATAAGTTGGCGAGTAAATGACAACACCACCCTGAGCTAAACTCGACCGTTTTAATTACCCTGCCGGCAAAAGTTGCAAATGGCAAAGTTCTGGCTTTAAAAGAGGCTCTTTTTGTGGATCTAGCAAGCACTTTCAGCAGAAAGGTGTGTGTTATTGCTTTTTAGGCTGGCCAAGGCCACTCTGACCAACTTTTCGGGTCAGACTTGAGAAAGACTAATGCTTCAGAAGTTTCTTCTTTTGTTTCTGATTCGCACGAGAAAGCGTCTCTTCATCCGCGTCTCTTGAGCGTAGCATTTCATTTCAGTCAACACACTAGTTTGTCTACCAACGACCCCGTTTTTTTCGGAGGCATCAAGGTCCATCAAGTCATCCAATCTGCTGATAAGACTAAGGACTACAAAGTGAGCTGCTGCAGGATGGATGAATGACCTTCTTTGAGACCGAACTTGGGGGCAAGTTGACTCGGAATTGCTTGCTCAAATGCTTCCGAGAATGGTCCTCGAGGGTGAAAAAAAGGAGTTTTCGTTCTCAAAATCTTATCATTTGATTTGAAATGTCAAGCGCTCAATTATACGGGCCAAGCTTGTCATGTGCACACATTTGTGCCTAAATTGGATGTCAGCTGACTCACTGTTTTAAAAAAATGTCGGTAGCCACTTGGTATTAAATTGAGCCATGAGAAATTTCGTATTTGCTCGCATGATCCGTCTCTAGCTTGGCTAACGTACAGTATTTTGCATGCTACACTGCATCAGACAGTTTTAACGTTTAGCCTGAACCAACCAAAAAAAATCGCAACCCTATTTCCGTGCCAATCTCCTTTGGCAACTGCACCAAAAAGCGTTCCCCCAGTCTGGCATGACTTTGAGATTTGCAGCCTAGAGATAAATATCTTGTTCTCAGGACCTTCGTCCGCACATTTGTTGTCCTTTGCCTTTGCCGTTTGTCCGCAGGGAGACATCCGACATGGATTTAGGCCTCGTTCGGTCACGATCACTTTTTGTCATCGCTACTGGGAAAATTCAATACTTGATGAATGGCCTCTTTCTCGGTGGAATGAACATTCGAGCCAAACAAGTAGTCTTTGTTTGTGGGCTGCCATTCTTAAACGATACTTCAATTACCTTACAAGCTGAACGGTTAACCTCATTACGGAATGCTTGAAATCCTCTCCAGTTTCTTCTGAAGGAGATGTATGCAGAAAACATGTTCAAAAAGTTCTTTTGAGAGATTGTTTTGATGGTTTACGGTCGAAACATTTTATCTCCATAAACACTGAAATGTTGGTTGCCACCTTCAACACCAGCTTGATTTATTGCTCTGGATTTTTTCCCGGCTTTTTAACCACATTCAAAAACCTTTACCTCTCAATCGAGCAATGAAAGAAGGCAATGGAGGAATAACCTTGACGAGACCATTCGATAAGTTGATTGTTTGGTAAACAAAACAACAGTCGTCTGCTTCCGATTCTTCAGAGTGGCCTACAAATACTCGTACAATTGAATGGCCACTGACTCTCAAAGTCTTGGATTTTTTTCTTTTCTGGACGAATGCGCGAAATTGCTCCGCTCTTCCACTTGACTGAATTTTACGACAGATTTTCCAACCGTAATGTGGAAACATGGCAATAAGAACAAAAACATTGGACATGTTTGCTAACCTTTCTTGCTAAAGCACGCCAAGCGGTGTTTGATTTACATTTCTAAACTGTTCAAAGAACGAGGTCCTGAAGTATCTACGTAGTATAGTCCTGAACACTATCTATGGAGACAATGGCGAGCTAGAAATAACCCAGCCATCCCATTTTCCAGTCCATAAAAATGAGTTGTTCATGACTGGGCATAGATGGCTTTGGGAAATGAATGAAAGATATCAGGCTTTTGCATGGTCCCGCATCCGTGCAATTGTCGCCAGAATAAAAGAATGGGACATATGACCTTTTTCCATTGACAAATTGACTGGGCTTTATCCGCTAGACGCCGACTTATTATAACAGATATTTCTCAAGGAGGCGGACCAGCATGACCAATTTCCCTAACCGTTGGTGCCTTGAAGTTCCATTCTCGAGCAAGCTCTGTCAAAATATGGCTCGTCCTCGTGTATAGTACGTAGTACAATAGTTTCAGGGCTTAAATCCTCTGCGGAGATGACGAAGCTCAACCAGACAGTCAACTAGAACGTTTCCTTCGATTTCATGTACGTACAGTAGTGTATTTTGTATTGTATTGAACTCAATGGCGAGCGGGATAATCCTGGCTGTAAATCCGCCTAGCTGTCAAACGTCACCCATCGGAATTGAAAGACGAACATTTTGGAATGGACTCGATTCTTCCCGTGATGATGGTGTCTGTAAGTTCCACTATTCAGCCACAAGAGGGTGGCTGGCTGGGTGGCTGGGTGGCTGGCTGGCTGCCTGGAAATGGGAGGAACTTGAGTAAACAAGCAATTTAACAGGAATCAAAATACAATGGTGCCAATTGCTCTGGCGGAGGAGTCCATTTGTCTTGATCCGGATTCGATTCCGGGGATTGGGAATGAACTTGAAAGGCACGTTCGACGGCCATGCCTGGGGATAATGCGGAAACCCTGGGTTCGTTATGGAATTGTCGTGAATCAAAGCGCACTTGGTGATGTCCCTTTCAGTCGTCCATTGAATGCGAGCATCCTTCTCCTTTATCTCTTCAGAATCTTGATCACTATCTAATTTGATTTGCACCTCCCGTGTGTATGAACACTGTACAGGAGTACACGAGTGTGTGCTTGGGCGAAAGACCCAGCTAAAGAAATGGGATCCAAGAGGCACGTTTTGAGTGGTTGATGATTCTGTATTCAGGCCACCGAACAAAGCGCTATCATGAGCATCTCTTTGGCAGAATCAATATTGATTCTCCGCCCCGTTTTGAGGATTTTGAGGAGCCTCCAGCTCTGTTAATCAAATACTTTTGGGGAGGCATCCCATTGACCTTGAAGCACTCTAGGAATTTATGGATTTGGCATAAACTGATTGGGCTCCTTTTGGAATCTATACCTGAATGCATGATGCGCTTCTTGCCTCACAGGCACCAGGGCTTCAAAGCGATATTTCCCAATCATTCGATTCACATCCATCCATCCATTCATTGGTTTTAAATATCTGTCGTTCATGAGAGAAAAGAAAGTAGCATGAGAGGCAAGCAATTATTCCATGTGCTAGAAATCCTGGCTTCCACCTGAAATTATACCTTTAAATATCTCCTTGGTGGTAATGAGACCCTTCGCAGGAATTTATTTCTACACATGACATTTAGGGTGACAGGATGTGACCGAACAAGTAAATTTGACGGCGGAAACATGAAAGCTGCCGGAGTACCAGACGAAGGGATGATTAAAAAAGATGTTCTTCATTAATGCATCCATTACATTCACTTTCTCACCATACAACTCTGTTTGCTCTCAATGCTAGTTTTCAAGCTAAAGTATAAGGTCGCACTTTCTAATGTAACATGATTTTTTTCCTGGGCACTTTTGGGCGAGAAATCTCGGCCCTTTTCGTCTCCCGAAACGATGCAAGTTCAGAGGGAAAAAGTAGAGCTAATGACTCTGCATACAGCATTACCCCTCCACCATCACCACCACCACCGCCATCAGGATCATCAATCCGCCTTTCCACAGGTGAGCACCTTGCGACCCTCAGGTAACCTGACCCACTTGAACGAAGACGCGAAATGGAGAGGATCGGTGCTAGCGAAAAGTGTTTTCTCTCTCTCTCTCTCCGCCCACATCAAACTTTTCCAAACGAACATGCATACATACATGTACGTACATGTTTTTGTTATTTGTGAGTTCCCTCACAGTAAAGCGCAATTTTCTCCACCATCACCTCCTGAGTTGTCTGCACTTTTCCAGCCTGGTTTAGATCCCCAGACAACCTCTGGAATGCTCTTTGTTCGGGGAAATCAAGGTGGTCCCATGTCTCGTTGTGTTGCCTGAATATAAATTCGGCAATGAAATATGTACAATACTCATGAGAAGATGCCAGAATCTCAATCAAGGGGTTGAGAAAGAGAGGAATGTCCTAAAAGTGGGTGGCTTAATGGGGGAAGAGAGCGAATCCGATATCAACCCGACAGATTGCCTTTGTGGCTTTGACGTGGAACTTGTTCAAGATTCCGATCGCCGGAATAGTCATAGAACAAAGCTAATTTTATGCACCAATCGATCAGGCTTTGGACTAGTCCACTTTTAGAATAGAATAGCGGTGTTGGAGATTTCGAATTTCTGTCGAGTCTGCCAAGTTCGCTTGCGATATGAATGAGCCATAATTGGCCATTTTCTCTCGTCCTCGCCATGCACGTCACACGACAGTGAGACACGACATTAATAATAGCAACATCACCAACAACAACAACGTGATATGTACATAGAGCAATTTGGGGGCAATGGTATTCAAAAATACGTGTGAGAGAACACCCGGCGAGAAGGAAGAAAAAAAAGCTTCAAGACCACGTTTGACTTCTCATCACGCCAAGATAAAAGAGAGAAGAGTGTCTAATTCATTATTCATTCCAAGTTTTTTGGAGCAGAAGATTCCCGGCTTTGGCAAATGTTCGAATACCTTTTAGCGCTATTCTGCTGCCCTGGACTGAACTGGCTGGCTCTCTGGCTTAAACTGCTCCACGAGGGGTTAAACCTCCGACCAAAGCCACTTCCAATTCCGACCCTTCTTACCGGGATTTCTGCTTAAGTAAACAAAAACTTGGCCGAATGATATTTGATGCCCTACCTTATGGCACTCAAAAATATGGAGATGTCATTTTCTTCAATCCCACCTCTCACCAAGGGGGTTCTTGGCATATTTAACAGTAGTAAAATATCAAATAACGGCTCCATGTCCGACTTCGTTTCGCCTATTTAGAAGCTATAAAACGTGAAGTCACATCGATATGAAAGAGATTGAAATTGAACAAACACTCGTGTTCTAGATTTAAATACCCTTTTTGCCGTCATGGACTTGGCTTGGACACATGTGTCTTTAGTTTCGAAGATGAATGAAAATGAGCAGAAGCCCAGTTGTGCACATAGCTCTAGAAGAAATGTCCATGAATCATTCATGAGGGAATCAAGGAAAAAAAGCAACGGACGATTCGGCTCATCCCGAGAAATAAGAAAAAAAGAGACCTAACTTACAGTAGAAGTGGGTTGTTTTGTTTTTGCTCTCCATTTGAGATATTTGAAATGGGTGGCTCAGCAATTGACAAGGAAAATTGCATTTCATCCAAGTGGAATCTGTTTCAAGACAGTCATGCAAAACATGGACGAGGATGAGAAGAGCGACAAATGTCGCCTTGAGTCTGTTTTTGAATGAAGTCAGTATCCAATTAAGCAATGCACCACAGATCTCAAAGATCCCATTTTGAGAAAATGTGTAATGAAGGAAAGTACTCGTATGTACTGTAAATGACACATGTGCACTTGATTTTGTCTAATGGGATGGTGAGAAAAATAGGTGAGCGGGCTTGTAAAGGCATTAAAAACAAGCATAGGGACGGATGAGCGAGTGGCATACCAAATTTGACAAATATTTCACCGCCCAATAATTAGTTAGCCGGATTTATCTTTGGCCCGTGATTTTCTCCCGCAAAGGCTTTGGGTGGAGATGAATGATGAATAGTCCGACTTTCAGTAACATCTCAAGATTGAGTCGAGTTTCAAATGTACTTTCCATATTTACCCCAATCTCATGATTAAAACCAACTCATTTTATGTAACTGTAACCACTCGAAGAGTGGACGCAATTTGGATGGTCCAAGAGACAGAACTAGCGCTATCTTCAACAAAGAAGGAGTCATTTTGACGGCTCATTCAATCGATCCCGAGTTTATTTTCCACGGCTCAAAATTGTCCGTCTAATCTTTCTGGAAGAACCATCATCACCGACTTGAATTAAAGTCGGCGAACAAATCACCCTGGATAATGGTCACATAGCCTTGAAGAACCACATCGGATGCATCATCAAGCAGGGTGTCAAAACCCAAATAAAGCCATCATCACCCCACTCGCTGCCTGGAACTGCTAATGGATGTTTGTCCAAAATAGACCTTCAGCCAATCAAAGCCATGATGAAGGTTCATAGACCATCCATTCAAATGAGGCGGAGACCATTTCACATCACGGTACTTCAGGGAGTAACTCATCTACTATGTAGGCACTAGGCACTAGGTACTAGTACAGCAGGGTGGCTTTTGGAGGTCCTTTTGCCCTTTGATTGAATGAGAAAAATATAATGTTGTAGGGAACTGTTGATAGGTTATCGTTTGGTTTTAGCTATTAAGTAGTAAACGTATTCTACGAATGCATCCGGCATCTTCTTAACTCTCAATATTGCCCTTTTTGATTGGTCATCCAAGTAGTTCCGTCATCTTTTGTTTAAATCAACGCATAACCGATGACGACGTTGACTTGGTGGTGACGGATGACCAACTCTGGAAACAATTAGGATGTGGGGTGGCTATAAGCTTTGTTGATGTGGAGTTTGGGGCGTGAGATGAAGGTATGAGTGAACCTTGAGCTCTTTGTGTCTGTCAACCAGCTGATGAGACTTTTCACATCATTTCATTTCACGGCCAATCTTGAATGTCGCACGTTTCGTCACCACATTTTCTTCTTTTCGGGAGGATTGCAGGAAACCTGACCTCCTCCATTTTGCAGCGTCACACCAAATTGGGAAGAAATGTTTGCCTTGGCTTTGTCAAGCCACACGTGGACTGTCAAATCAATCAATGCACAGATTGGGCATTGGACGGTGGAGAATGTTCTTTCCATGTAGTCTCGTAAGGACTGAGGTAAAAGTTGGGTTGGAGACTCCGATAGAACCCAAAATAAGACGATGGTCGGGTAACCACTGAATTCGGGAAGTTTCTTGCCACATGCCACTTCCAGTTAAAACCATGCCAATGGTTAATCATGAAGTTTTCCCGGTGTCGGTTAATGTTTGATATTCTTGAGATCAAGGCCTCATCAGACGAAGGAAAAGGTTGTTAGGAAAAGTAAAATAATAACCATCAAAGTATTTGGAAGTGTTGAACGTGATTAAATGTCAGAAATTTGCGATTCGCCATTCGCCACGTTTTGAAGGCTTGAAATTGCAATCATTTCCTCGATGAACATCCTTGATGAGATCTGAAGGATTTTGACACATGTCGTCACTTATGTGCACTCCTGTCGCTTTGTTTTCAATCTCGGTGCCTTCCGGCTCAATTCTCAATGAAACTAAGTGTGTTTATTTTTCGTGTAGTATAGCATTACCGAACGAACTCTCGTACAATCATGCAAGCCATGTTTGATTGTGGTCGTAACACCAACAACGAACCAGTCGGTTCATAAACATATTGCACTTGATTCGCAAAGGAGGAGGCTTGAGATTTAGATTTATCTATCTATTGTAGCCTGACAGGAACGCCCCCCCCCCTGCCCCGACCCACAAAAGACACAGGATGAGTTGCAAAACCCTGGTCCATCCTGAGGAAGATCTTGAGTTCCTGTCGATCCTGGAGATTCAAGCAATGTTCAATTGAGATATGCCGTGTCGCACTAGGACAAATTAAGCCGTGCGCTTTCATCAAAAGGAGAAAGAATCATGTCAAGGTTGCCAAACTTCCTGCTCCTCCTCCTCCTTCTGCAGCTCCATTGTTTCGTCCCCGGAGTCCTGAACTTCGACGCCCAAGGGATCAAGTTGAATATTGGGATTTGCTGCGTTGGGTGCCAATAAACGATATTGGTAGCGTTTTACGATCGAGAGTGAAATGCACCATTTTTGGCGGGGTACAAACTTTACGACATGTAAGGACAGTCAAATGTTTATGATTGTTCATTTATTCAATAGGCTATTGCCCAAAGACCTCGCCCCAACAATATTCGGGACAGTCTCGGCGTTCGCCATAAAACCTTGTCGCAAAAGACTGTCCAGGCAACTCAAGACCTCTCTTGTAGATAGAATTGCATGTATTAACCCGACTCAAATCTCCAATTCACACCTTTAGCCCAGGAAGTGGCATTGAATATGCAAATGAATCTGGGTCAGTTTGCTCAGAAACGTGATCGTTTCAATTCGTCGTTCGTACTCGTCGACCCCCTAAGGAAGGATCTATTTTCATGTTGAAACCCACAGCCTTGGTGGCGATCGTGTAGCTATCCGAACAACATTCATTGTCATGGTACTTTTGCGGGCAACTAACCTTGTGTCTTCCCTCCCACCTCATTAGAGCAAAAAGAAACCATTTGCGAGTTTCTGGCTCCAAGAAAGTGTTGGAAGAAGAGGGGGAATCTCACCTTTTATGGCCACAACCACCATTACTCGCCAAGATCCGAGTCCTTGTTAAGAAGACATCCCAACCTACTTCTTAATGCAAGAATGTCCGTGTACATCATTTCCTGTAGAGGGGCATAATTTCCTGATCCTTAATATCCGAAACCAGTCAGTTCTTGAATTGAAGATTACGTGAAAGTGGACTATCCACTTAATCATAACTGACGTGTCTTTGTATGTAGCTGGTCTGATGATGAAAAAATTCAGCCGGCACCGCTCAGATAAGGCTCATACATCATAAGTCTCAAAACCGAACAAACGAAATGTGATCAAGCAAGTTGGTCGGAATTAGTTCAACTTCTTCCATGAATCAACCCAGGCCAAACTTGGGTCCTAGTCCTACATAAGGGAGATCCTCTTTAGCTGTCGCCAAACGGCCAAACGCTTCACTCTTGAGCAGCCACCAACTTCGATCCCATAGTCAACTTTTCTGGCCCATTTCCCAAAGATTTAGCGCATTTGTCCTCGCCTTGGATGTGGGCCAAGGGAAACGAGAGCTTGGATTTGTGCTCGGCTTTGGCCGAAGCGATATTCAAGTGGGCCAATACCGCGTTCGATTTCATTCTATCAATTGGAGATGAGCGGTAATGATAATTTGAAAGTGAAACAGGAAGTAGAAGTGAAATTGCGGATCTATTTCCCCCTGTTCGTGCTCGAATCATGCTCGAATACAAGTAAATGTATCGGGTGTCAGAATAGGCTTCCTTGAGCAATCCAACTTTCTTCCACGGATTAATTGGCAGCTTCCATTTGAGTCAGCTTGGCGAAAACTGCGGAAATTCTCTTTCATAGCCCATTAGAGTTGAAGTTCTTCAGAAAAACACGCCATTTGACAATATCCCGTATGGTTTCAGTCTTCCGTCATCAAAGGTAATTCCAAGCACATTGCTCGCAAATGATCATGATGGTGATGATGATGTAGATGATGATGATTATAGAGCACTAATACTGATATCTTCATTCCAACCAATGTTGCCGAACATCTGTTTTTGCCACAAGTCGAAAACGAGTTCGTGATATTCAAGCGACCCCTTGGTTTCCTCTCTTCAGTAAGACTCGCCTGGACGAGATCGAGGTGCAAAAAGACCATGGATGGGATGGCTGATCTTGAGTTATTGCTTTGATAGCTCTCGAAGAAGCATCTGTCAAAAGTTAATGTTGTCATTACGGGAACGAGTGGCGGGTCATGACTCATGAGCAATGCCCCCTAATTGCAGTCAACTTCATCTCCAACCTCTCAAATGTCACACAGCAAGGATATCACAAAGTGAGAAGTCCAGAGATCGTCACATGAAAGCAACATAGGTCAAGCTTGAGATTATGCCTGGCCAAATGTAATGCTCGGAAGTTGTGGCATATCACGATATCATTTGCATCCATCATCTTCTTCAACATTGCCAGCAGCTTGAGATGGCTTCAATTCATTTCAAAAGAGGCCCAACCCAAAAGGGCCTCACCTGGAGGAGCTCCTCCCGAATGAAGCAAGCCATGCCGTTGACGACGTCCATTATGAAAGTAGACTACCATACCACAGCGTAGCAAGAGATTCCAAAGTTAACAACTTGAATCGTAGGTAAAGAACCACAATGCCTCTCAGTTTGAAGAGTCCGAGTTTCGTCATAATGTTTTGTCCGTGATTAGAATTCCGCCGATTGAAACTGGATAAGGTTGTCAATGGTGAACAGACTGGGAAAAGGCGGAACCATTTCGGCATGCAGAACTTGAGGAGCTCCCAAAACTTGGATGACAACGCCAACCACGAAAGTCGGAATGTGCTCTGAAATGTTGACTTTAATTTATGACAATGAAATAAATCATGGCGGGGATTGGCAGGAATGAGATTGCTTGAACATGAAGCCATTAAGTGGATGATGGAATGAATAATTTCGGTGCGTTTGGACTCTGGAAACAAGTCAATTGAACTTGGCCAGCGAGCGTTCCATTGATCGAATTCGTGCTCACGAATTTGTCACGTTTGAACATGATATGTACCAACAATCATGCAACCGGGAGAGGAATTGATTATCAACCATCGTTGACTCCTGGGATGGTTGGTTGGACGAAGGGATGACGGGATGAAGGGAGGGAAGGAGTTCTTTGTCTAGGAGCGGTTCGCACCTTGGAAAAATATTGATTATTATTCAACTAGCAGGCCATCAAAAATTATATGAAAAAAAAAAACGTAAAGAGTCGAGAAGAACTCCACCTCAGGACGGCATGACATTTTGTTTCTTTTTTTTCTAGGGTTGAGCCAAGATTTACACACATTCATTGGTTTGGTTTTGAAGAATACGTCGTGTAATATATTGCGCCAATAGATCTGCATTTACAGTCGCATTCTTTCAATCAGAGCATTCAAGAGGCAACCTTTAACGGTTTCCACATTACAAAGTGTCCTTCATGCCATCGAAAACAGCCCACTCCGTTCAACGGATATCAGATTCCAATACATATCCTGCCACATTTCAAACTGGTTGTTTTATGAGGCTATAAGCAAAGCAACGCTTTTATTCAGTTCGGCAATGCATTTGATTGGCTGCTTGGCAGAAGGCAAATGTACTAGAACAGAAGACAGCCCATCAATATTGCAGCCTCAACGTTTTCCTAATACGGCTCGGATACCGTAGATTTGACTTTCCTTGAGTCAATGTCAATACGCTGTACTACAAATGGATTGCAATTTGCTCTCATTTCAATCCTTTGGCGAATTGACGCGTAGGTCGACGAAATGGAAGCGGGCAAAATTCCAAGATATATGATGGTGATGGTGATTCTCCTATAAGACAAGTTCATCCCACGCCCCAGATTTGGTTCCACCGGTCATACCTGTCTCTGTGTAGTAACGAAACATTAATCTTTGAATTATGTTCTATTGCTCTTGCTCCGTCGTCTGGCTTTTTTCCAGATTCCAAACTAGTTTCTTAACAACGAAATTGCATGCAACAATCATTAAGAGCAATCCTGAAGAGCCGGGATTATCATACAAGGAAGATTGGTTTTGAGATATGTTTATACAGTAGGTTCTTATAGCCCTAGTTCTATGTAGTACTGACCAATGTGAATAATCCCACGCAGGCGGACACATTTGGCTTCATGCGAGAGAATTATCACTCGGCATCTAAATTGCACTCCTCTCACTTTCACCGTGGTTTCTTCCAGATCGAAAATTGATTCCAAACCATTGCACTTTCTTTCTCAATTCAACTAGATTAATGGTTCCATTTCCCTATGCTGAGCCTTCTCAGAACAGTTTGAGGGGGAAAAATGAAAAAAAACCGCAATACTTCGAGGAAAAACAAGAGCCAAAAAAGGAGCTTGACCGGGGATATTGGGTCTCCTTGATTGGTGGTCTTTTAACTTTAAGCCCAAATTGCCTTCTTGGCCTTGACAGTCAAATGGCTTTTGATATTTAACTGCGAAGATTTGGAAGAGACGCTGCAAAATTACATCAAATTTAGCCTCTGCCTTTCAACATAGGAGGAAAAAAAGAACTTTCAGATGTCAAGTCAAAATTAGTAAGACGTCACGATCTTGACGAATGAGAGAAATTTTGCATCGCAATCACGTGGTGCCAATCGTTCATTGGTGGAACCGCCTTCTTGGCGCTTTATTTTCGCTCTGCACTTCGTTTCCCGTTTGTTTGCTCTTCTTCTTCTTCTTTCAATGGTTTTCCTCGTGTTTTCGATGTGTGCCAACCAGTGCTCAAAGGGTTCCAGGCATTTCCAATAATCAGACCCCGTTAACCTCGTTGTTCTCTCTTTCTCTGGGAACAACTCAATTTCTCTAGGGGATCAAGTGGCTATTTGAGGCGATGAGTGAGTAAGAAAGTAAGAAAGCTTTGGAGCCCATTTCTGTACTGGATCACTTTGATTCGTCGACCCTTCTTTTCCTTCACTCTTTCAAAGCTTTGCCAGAGAATATTGAATCTGCCTGTCATTCAAAGAAAACCCTTTGTTGTTCAGAGGACCCATTCCAACGCGACAAAGCCAGTTGTGTCCGTTTCAAACAGGTTTTTCAACATTTTCTGCCAGCAGAAAAAAAGAAGCATACAACGAATAGTATTTATGGCACACGAAAGAAATGGAGAGAGAGAAGAGGCCTCTGATGATGAGTTCTCTGGTTTTGCAAATTCAAGACACGAATATTGATCGACTCGCACAAAGGAAGGAAACGACTGATAGAAGATTGCTCAAATAACCCGGAAACAATTCGAGTTGGGGTGAAAATTGAACGAGAATCTGGTTTATGTCCATTTCGAATCATTCGCACTCAGGAAAAAAGTCATCCAATCACAAGCCTTAACCATCCAAGTCCATCAGAGCATGATGGTCCTCCGAAGAGGGTCTGGATGAAAAATTGAACTTCGCTGTTGGACAACTTGGGTCGATATTGTTCCGTGTTCTCCGTATTAGGACTTGAATTCATTACAGCCACTTAGAGTTCACTTGAGTTGATTGGCCAGATTTCAAAATGCCATTCCGGCGACTAATGAGCAAATTTCTGGACGTTCCCAGATATCCTCGATGTAATTCATTTTTCTACATGAGCTTGGACTGGAAATTGAATTCTTTTTTTGCATGCATCTCTTCCATTAACTGCACACAATGAAACTTGCTCAAGTGAGTGAGCGAATTTCGAACACCCTCACTTCTTGCACTTTGTAGAGTTTTGGACAACTTCTTAGCCACTTTTCTCCGCCTACTTTGAAATACTGTCTATGCAGTAAGTAGTTGTGCTACTCCCAAAGACCATGCTAGTAGCCACATCAAAGTGAATTTACGATTTGCGTTTCCTTCTGCTCAGAATCGATTCCATGTTTCAAGGTCAATCAAAATCCTCCGCAAATGGCGATGGAGTCATAAATATTATGCTCCATCAGCGGTGACCCCCTCTGATTTTGGGAGCAGAAGTGCATGAGTAGTTTAGTTTTTGGCAAGCCCAATTCTTCGATAAAAGTATTCTGGACAAGACATAGAGAACGGGAGAAAAAACGGGCAAGAGAGATCACAATCTTCATTAGGGGGCAATTCATCGAGTTCTCAGAAAGTAGAACTGACACATTTTTCACGGAGAAAACGAGAAAGAAGGATTAAAAGCTTTTAAACCCTCGTTTATGACCATGTTTAAAGCAGTCATTGCCACTTGCCGAACCCGGTCCTTAACGAGGAACTTGAAGTTCCTCTCTCATCACGGATTTTTCTGTCTGAGAGAGATGGGTGCAATTGAACCGAGAGGACCGCCAATGAACAGAAGATCCTTTTGTCTATGTATGTATACTGTAATGATATTTGGAGGAGCTCATGATGGCCCGGGAAAAAAGCTGATTTGGTGTCTTTTCGGTGTTGCTGTTGGCTTTGGTGCGAGGGGGGGGAAACAGCTAGCTATTTTAAAGTTTCCATTGTTTGCGCCTATCCGAGCAGAAAATCTAATAAAAATCTGCTCTTACAACGTGGTTGCTCAGTGCGATGCATCCATCCATTGTTGGCTTGTGTGCCGTCATGTTTGCAAAAGACCATCTCCCTCCATGAGAATCTATGACAAGGAGGGGACGGTTTCAACTGTATGAACTTGAGTAAATAATCCATCTCTCCCTTGGAGGAATCTTTTTTTTTACAAGTATAACCGGGGCGAGGACCATTTTGCGCTTAAACTTGATCGTCAAATGTGTCCAGGGCCCTCTTCACCGAGAGTGGCAGAACTCGGTTGGGTTCGGGGATATTCATAACCTTGNCTCCATGAGAATCTATGACAAGGAGGGGACGGTTTCAACTGTATGAACTTGAGTAAATAATCCATCTCTCCCTTTGAGGAATCCTTTTTTTTACAAATATAACCGTGGCGAGGACCATTTTGCGCTTAAACTTGATCGTCAAATATGTCCAGGGCCCTCTTCACCGAGAGTGGCAGAACTCGGTTGGGTTCGGGGATATTCATAACCTTGGAGGGTCGTCTAACTACAAGATTTATGTTCTCTCTGTTCCAGATGTTCCACAACCAACCAGATTCCGGCGAACTGGTTTCACTTCCAACTAGTCAGGACGAGTCCACGTATGTCGGAAATGGCGGAAGTGGGGGAGGCACGTGCATAAAGAAGGGATTAATGTGGCAACAGCGTGACCGCTTGTTCTCCAGGTGGAAGGAGAGATATTTTGTCCTAAGCAAGGATTACCTTCAGTGCTATAAACGAGGATCATCCCGGATTAGCGAAATGGGAGGATTCATATTCAAGATTAAACTCGCGGAGGTATATAATGAACAGTGCCGTCATATCTTATCCCATCCGTGGTATTGTAGTACATTCAAGAGGAGAAGGTGGAAGATCTAGGTTCCTTTTTTTATCTCGTGACCTAGAAAAGAGAGTTCCATTCACTGTTTCACGGCCCTTTCGAGATGGCCAATATCGTTCTAATTTTTATTCCAGATCGAGGATGTTGAATTATTGGATAAACGTGGGTATCTCACTGTGTCGTTAACGGTGGCAAAGGAGGGCAAAGTACTTCTGCGGAAGCCTGAAGGAATCCGAGAATGGTTCGAGGCCCTGAAGGTGAGAGAACAGCACATTTGAAGTAAGATTTTGAGCCCAACCCAAAAAGAAATGGCGAATAGCGCGCAAGGGCTCAATATACAGGATGTGTGTTGCGAGGAAGTGGGTTCTTCATCGTGTCATACGAAACTTTTTAGATGAACCTCGGCATGAATTGATGAGTCTCAAGGTAATCTTGTACAATTTCTCATCTATGTACCACACCATTTGAAGAGCAGGAAGGCCGAAGGAGTTCGAGATGGAACAACCTTGTCTATAATGAGATCCCTAAGAGACTCGAAAGAGTGCAAAAATGTGCACCATTTTCTTGCTTCTTTTGGGTGGCCAAAGGCGGACATGCATTCACTTTGTGATCCTACTGAAGAGCCTCCAAAGATGTTGTATTCTGCATTTCTTGCTTGACTATTGCGGTAGAACACGACTCATCCTGAAAATTTATTATTTCGTGGAGATCAGAGACTTGGTCAAGCCAAAAGACCAGAAGATTGATATGCAGTAGCTACCAATATTCTCATTCACAATCCCATTTAAGTAACTGCCAAGAGCAACGACCTAAAAGTCACTTACAATGTTGATGCTCTAATACGAAAAATTGCTTCAAATGCTTGGACTATGAGTTTTAAAGCAGAATCAGTTAGCACAAACTGGCTAGGCGACAAATTTAGAGAACATGTTGGTTCTGAATTGTTCTCTTCAATTTTTCACAATCACGTTACTCTGCCCATCTGTCAAATGCATTTAGAAAATGAAACCTAGCCGGTAACAAAATGTCTTAAAATGAAGTAAGAACTAAAAAAATGATTTGAAAATCAATGATGAAAAAAGAAACGGCAAGCAAACTAGGTTAATAGCAATGTTAACACGAACCAGAATTAGTTTTCTTTAAAGCCATCAGCCTGTAAAGACATATGCTTCAGAATTCGACAAACTTCCCAGAAATAACCATAATTTCATGGAATGAGCGCTCCAACAACGCAGTTCACACACAGTTATGCGCTAATTCCCTTGCCACAACGAATTATGAGTAAACCCTGAGAACCAAGTACAATCAGTTTAGATGTCGAAGACCAAAGAGCAATTACCAGACCCACTTAAGTTTGCCATTAAGGAAGCGAGCGAATAAAATCTCCCAGAAATGCATGATAAACGATAGCCAAGAATCCACCAGCTCTCACCGCCGCTCCCTGCGCCAATCCCGCCAACACTGCCAACACCGCCAACATCAATTCCAATTCCGTTCAGAACGTAATAACGATTAAACAGAATCTTATCTGTTCATCTCAAAAAATGTACCAACTTCGACTCCTAATTGCAGATATCAATCTCAATATTTCACCCTAATTTGGTTCATGACACAAAAACATTCCGGAAGGCATAGGCCCGATCCGGGATGAATCGTTGTTGTTTTTTTAAAGCCTTTTCTCCTTCTTATGTTTACTACAAAACTTGGACTGAATTGTGCCACTGACGACTGACTGACTACCTATCCTTCCTTGATTGGTTCCTGAGAACAATGAGTACCTGAAGCGGTTGCTGTCAACATGTTATAAGAGGTCACGATTTTCATCTGAGACTTGGGCAATTTTCAGTAGCAGACTACAATTAAGCAATCACGCGGATGCCCCACAACCATATTTGCGCCAGAGTTCACTGGAAGTAGACAGTCGTTAAAACCAAGTTCTCCATTGGAATTGTCCGCCAAGACAATTCTAGCGGGGTCGAATAACATAACCACACAAGAAATATTACTCCCATGGTAATAATGAAACATGGTGGTTTGCTCCTTGCTTTATTGCACGCTCACCACATTTGGTTTGCTAAGAGGAGTGCAAATAACCAGCGAGCGTGTAATGTTTATGAGCCAGGACATTGCCTGCATATTCAAAAGAGCAATATTACGCAATCGCTCCTTGTATTTTACGATGTGTTCGTTTCAATTTCATATCTGGGGGAACCTAAGTAAAGGTCCAAAGGTCCCAGGGTCACCGTCAATAAAATGATGACCAATTTTTTCCAGACGTGTTCCACCGACTGCCGCAACCGAAGCATGAAGTCCACTGAAGAATTTTGGAACCGGAAAAAGTTCCAAGCGCCAGATCGAGAAGACTTGGACCATTGGCTCTTAGCCCGACAAAGAATAGGTATGTACTATGCCACCATCGTATGGAACCTGCACATCCACATCTGTTGGACCAAACTTTGGGAACGCATGAAGTCTTGCCATTCAGAATGGAATAGAATTACTAAAGGCCCACTTGAGTTCGCCTTTTTATGGATGTGACCACCACCGAGTCCCATTTTGTTCCAGGCATCCAATACAACTACCAAGATGTGGGATCGAATCCGCCGTCCCTTAACACTAGTTTTCAAGATGAATTCACCTCCCTGCCCCCATGTGTTCTAATGGGCCAGAATGGCCCATCCGTGGGCCCATTGGAGCGTGACCAATCACATGAGCGGTCATCACGTGGCAGAAGTACCTCCAGGTTCGCAGCTGGAGGCTCTGCTCCGAACTCGAGGCCGAGTTCGAGGGCCAGAGTTCCTTCCAAACCTCGGAGGTCAGGGGGAATCAATGGAAGTCGTCAATGTAAGTGGATACAGAGGGGGGAAGAGGATGTCTTGGAGGTCATTAGTGTGGCCTCTTGTGGGTAATGATTGGAAAGGATTACATGGGAATACAATCACTGGACCGACACAGTACAGCGTCATTGATGGAAGAAGCTCATATCTTTCGGTTAAATTTATCGATTTGATGGCTGTCAAGCGCGATCTTTTATTTAGACGTGATTGTTTTACGGCCAATTTAGTGTTTCAATACTCAAGTTGTAGAGCCAACTTTAGGGAATGAAGATTTTCATGGGAAGTGCACGGGGTCTTACACAATATCAGATCCATTGTTTGCACTAATGGACAGACATCTCTCAATGGGAATTGAACTCTCGAAATTGAAGTTGACCCATTGTTGCAACCCGATAAAGAAATAGACCACAGCTGTGAACAATTTCCACCAACCAGGGTGTTCTTTCTGACCACACGAGTACACATCGTGTCATATTCACACTTCTACGTATTTGGTCAACGCATGATCAGAATCTCAAATGTTTCAATGTCACGAACAATGGATTAGGCTATCACATGGATGACATCAGAATGGAGATGTCACTGGTGACGGACGGACCCTCTCCCAATGGAACTGAGATGACGTGAAGAACAAATGTGGGCAATACACCTTTAACAGAGGGTCTACTTTTTTCATTTCTCTAGGAATGCTTAACTCAAAGAAGGAGCTCTCGAGTCTTCTTGTCATTTGATTGCAAATGAAGAAACCTACTAAAATTACAATTTGTTCACCATATTTGCTTTGTTTTTAGATTTGGTGAATAATATTGACTGTCGCACTGAAATTGAGTCCACAAGTCCCAACTTGAGTAGTGGATACCACAGCCCTAAGATTGGATCTGCTTCTTCTTCGGGATCCGCCAGCATCACTAATCCCGGTCCTCTTCTGATCAACAAAACCAAAACCAGTTTCACGGAGACAAATTTCTACTGTCAAGACTCTGGCAACGACTCCATGCACACCAACACATCCACGGGTGAGTTTCCCCACCCCCGAGATTTGACGCTTGGTGGACACAATTGCGATCAAACTGCCATGAGCCAATAACAGTTTTGGGATGTGTATTTCTAGGTGGATCGACGGACTCATCCCATCCGGATCAAGGATCACAATTGGGATTAGGGGAGAACCGTCAAGCTCGGAGTCGACTACGCCAACCCAACGAGGATTTCAAGGACATCAGTATCAATGAATCGCCAGAGCCTCAGACATTCAGAGGTAACTAGTTGCAATCGTCTGAGAATTGAGAGTGGTTTCAAAGGTGTGAGAATGCTTTTCTTCTCTATGAATCTTCAGGTCGAACTTGCAGTGAGGTCCAAAGAGCAAAGGATCCGTGCCGAGATCATCAGCAAGCCAAGATCAAGAACCGACGATCCCATTTACCTCACCAATCCACAAGGGTCTAGTCTCTGATGTAGCTTAAGCTTTAATAATTATGATATTAAAACAACTTCATACTCCCCCTGAATATTTTTTCCCAATCTCATGCAGCACTGCCAAGATACCACACGAAGCAACTTTTCCATAATGCTCCAACCAATGTTCAGTGGTTGAAGGCCAAATTGTTTACGTACTACCTACATTCATCTGCCTGACTCACTCACTTTCAGTCTTGACTAGACTCTTGACGTTCGAAGTATTTGTAAGATTGGGTGAAAAACATGGAGTGTTGCTGTGATATGAAACAAAAACGTAAAATTTCAATCAACCCCCAACAAGAAAAAATAAACATCCTCTTTCGTGAAACATGTGTTTTTTTACTCAATTTTGCGGGCGCTTAATGAAGATAATGATAGTGTCCCAAGAAAAATAAGAACTTACTCAAATCCATAAAAGAATATAGTTTTAAAACAAATGCCGAACTAAGATAAATTTTGAAGGCTAATCTCGACCAGGCTTCGTGGGCATCAGTTGATTTGTTGTAAAACCTTGAATCTCTTCTCCGCATGCTCCTCTTCCAAAAATGGCGTATGTTCTTCTACCCAAAAAGATTTATAAGAGCTAATTTGAAGGCTGCACAAATGGAACATTGCAGGAACCCGTAAGAAAAGCCAGTTCTTTATTGTGCTCAAAGTGTAAACATTCACTGCAATTGACTCTAAAACCTTGTTGAGGAAAAACTCATGGATACTTTTGATATGTATTGTAAAAGACACCTTTTGCATCTCCTTTACATACTGTACTGCCCCGATCTTCTTGGTTGTCACATTAAAGTAAGACGGGGTGAACGACCAAAATGTTCAGCATATTTTTGGCATAAAGTTCCCTCCCTTTTCCCAAGCAACAACTGAGAATTCCAATTTGGTAAATATGCCCTCCTTTGCCTTTTATTTGGTGTCAGTTTCACTAAAATCGTTTTAAGAATGATTTCAACAGAGGACAAAAGATGACAAGTTTTCGATTTGCTCCGAAGTGAAATCTACTCCAAAAAGATGGCGGAAGTAGTTGACATCACAAACAGATCGGTTTATGCCCAAAGAGCAAAATTTGTGTCTGGCTAAAGTTACGCCCACAAAGCTGGGAGTGGTAGACACAATCAAATCAGAACCCAGCAATGTTTAACACAAAATAGGAAGAGGACTGCCAAGGACCCTCCTGAACCCATTAGGAAGACGAGTGTAGAGTTGAAGATGAGCAATCCCACCTTGGGATACGCCATTCGAAATGACGTTGGAAAGAAATCTTTTGCCAGGTCTAAGAGGCATCTCCTCATCGAAAACCTGAAGGCCAAAAAGCTGGAGAAGGGCCAGAAAGTGCTCCAGTGCCTCAAGAGCCAGTCCTCAACGATGAACATTTTCTCGGACAAGAAATTCCTTACAGTTGATAGACACCATAACAAGAGAAATGACCGATCTATCGTAGAATCAATAGATGAGGTTCCTCCCAGCCTCACCAAGAAACATCCAGCCCAGGTGATGGTCCTGGGAGTCTGTGCCTCCGATCTTTTTTCCCCAAGATCAGAAAATTGGTTCTAAAGAGTACATCTCCGTCGTACGGTACAAAATCTTGCCATGGCTAATATCCAACGACTACCCCAATGGTAACTATGTTTGGACCCAAGATGGTGCTCCGGCCCATACCTCCAAGATGGCTCAACATTTGGCCATCCTCCATGTGGCCCCCGTCATCCCCTGATCTCAACCCTCTCGACTTCGAGGGCGGGGACCAAATTGCCCACGGCTGTCTTTAGGAAGAGTTACGGGCCCGTGTGGAGGCCGTGATTGCTGCAAATGATGGACATGTACTAAGAAAATAATCTGTCATACTCATACTCTGAAGTGCAATTGTGGAAAAATACATTGAACTAGTCAGAAAAACGACACTCATGAGATTTCTGAGATTTTTTTTGCCTCCCTCGTACTGCATGGTGTGTGCGATGGGGATCCGCTTTGAACACATTTAGTTACGTGATTATCAAAATCAAGTTCCGAATACAGGGAGCCAGTGAGTTGATGGCTGGTTTGTCTGCTCTGATTGAAACTGAATAACGCACGAGAAGTCGATCAGCCCGACACCCGGCCGCCCAACTACCAAAATGTGTTCAAAGCAAAGTGTCAAGTGGCTTGGTTGGAGTGACTGTTCTCTGACAAGCTCTACATTGAGCTTGTTATGGCAGTTTGAATCTGTTGTTACTGTGATTGCAGTTAATGATGTATTAAGAGTAACTTAAGCCTCAGAAATAATCGTTAAGGCACAAAAATTCTCAAAAATGTGTTTGGTTTGGCTCTGGGCCCCATGTAAACTCATTGTTTTGGAACGGAATTGAATGTTAAAAATTCAACCACAATGGTGCGCTGACCTCACTGTGGTACATCCCTAAATCCCTAGTTATGGCCATACTGAACATTTTGATCGTTCACTTTGTAGTTCTCTAATTCATCCATTGAACCTGTTTGCCTTTTTGGCAAAAGATCAAGCTTTTGTTGAAAATGCAACTAGAATCCCAATACTTTACACAAAAGAGCAAATATCTTTTCACCCTGAGAGAAAACTGAAATAAAGCAAGCCAACTTGTGGGCCCAAGTTAAGAGAAAATTTCGAGGGCTTTTAATTTCAAAGATTTTGAAATAATGAAACAAAGTCATCAAAATTTTGCAAAAGTGTCTTTTTATGTGTCTTTTTTGCTTCTAAACATGCTTATATTTGAGCATGATTGCATTTGAGAATTTTTTTCGTGCTTTCAAATAGAGGTTTTTCGTGATTATTTGGCCCTAAAAAACGAATTTGTTTCCGAGCCCTGTTAATCATTTACAGTACTACTGAAATATGGTCTTAAAGATAAATGCGTTCCAAAGCATTTCAATTTGTCACAAAGGGGATATCTAGCGAAATCCCACCATTTTCCCATTTTCCATCTTAATTCAACAGGTTTTTTTTTTTTTTTTAGATTCGTTAAAACTACTTTAAAAAAAAAAAAGGTAAAATGCCTTTCTTAAAGAAACTAGTTTCGTTCAATGAGTAATTTCTTCATTATGATTACGGTGTACTATAATAACGTGGAATAACTCCAGTAATAGTGCTAGAAATGATGTAATACGTAAGTAATACGTGTCGTACAAGGTGGGGACTAAAATTTTCGAATCGTTTTTTTTATTAATTTTACACTCTATTGAATTGAGAATGTGGCTTTGTTCCACAATATCATTGAATCAAAAGTTGCGCTTTAGGCACTTTTTGGGTTTGAGGTCAGGGGATGAGCAAGGCCAGAGGTCAGCCGTCCAGAAATCAGCCGTGTTGGCTCTGCCGAAGTTCTGCATTTTTTTAGGTGTGTGTGAAGGGGCACCATCCTAGGTTCGCAGATTCAGCAATTAGGAATGATTTAGAATGGTTTAGTGACTCCTTTTTTTACCGCGGGGAGATCAAAAAGTCCCTGGGCCGTTTGGGCTGTCTTAGGTGGCTGGGACTAGCATGAGACGTTGCATGTATTTTTTTTCCTTTTTTAGCACTATCGTGGCCTTAATCATGCATGTAACCGTTTTGAATAAAAAAGAATAAACTCGTAGGCGCACTTAATAATCCAAAAAACATCAATTTCTTACGCATTAGCCAAATATCTGCATCTTAAGGCAAAGTGGTTAAATCTATTGGCCGCTGGCTGGTCCGTGGCTTGTATCTCTCTGATAATCAGTTCCGTCGATTTAACACCTTTTTAATACTTGTCGCTCATAACCTTTTCAGGTAAGTAAAGCAAATCTGTTGAGACTTTGAAAATCATAGCGGGCTGGTGTAATCAATAAAAAAAATGTTGTTTTTCACCTTCAAAAAGAACAACTTAATTTATCAAAATGCCTGAAAAAAATAATTCTGTTATTGCAATTCACAGCACAAGCAAACCAAAATATACCATTTCTTTAAAGTTCCGTCATTTGGTGGTACACATCCTTGATCTTGAGATAAGTCCCCACAGGTTCGCCTAACCAAGTCTTGGTACGGCAGTTCAAGCTTGCCCCACAG
Source organism: Tigriopus californicus (assembly GCF_007210705.1). Lineage (NCBI taxonomy): Eukaryota > Metazoa > Arthropoda > Copepoda > Harpacticoida > Harpacticidae > Tigriopus > Tigriopus californicus. Next base: position 9,857,095 of record NC_081446.1, read on the forward strand.
AAGTTTGGAGCTCTGGAATATTGCTCTGAGTGGTGCCTCAGCCAAATGTTTGTTAATGTCGCCAAAAACTGACCTTTAAAGGATACAGGTTTGTTCGATTCAAATTCCCGCAGAGCTCAACCAACGGCCTTGAAAACTCTGGACGAAATCACAGATGTAGCAAAGATGCATCGTCTAACTGCCAGACGTTTGACCTTACTTACCATGTGTGACATGGCATAGCAACAATTTAAAAAAAATAGAAAAAATCAGTCCAGTGTTTGAAGAAAGAGCATTTCTCATTTTCTTTTAAGAATTCCAAACAGGGCAGTGATCGTTCCTCAGTAAAAGGAACAAATTACAGTTACAATGTCTTTGTTCAAAAAAGTTACACACACATTCCTCAAAAAACTGTAATGGCGTTACTCGGTACTTTCCAAAAATTTATGTGACCAATATTTATGGTTTTTGCTCCATCTATACCATACTTCTATAAAGAAATTGCGTTTTTTGCTTCAAGCACTCTTAACATATAACATTGGTAGACTTTGTGTCAACATTTTTCAATAATGAAGATTGGCATTTAATCTTGGCACAACCATTCAAAATGTATTGCATCATAAAGCTTTGAGGAGGCAAAATTGGGACCTTGGATGGGGTAATTATTGTTGAAGGTTTGAAACACTGTCGCAAAAGTCCTGATAGAAAAACAATATTAGACATTGTCAAGCCAGTAAAGCTTCCCTGTTAAGTTAGAAGGCGATATCTTCAGTCGTGGAAATGTGGAGGCTCTGGAAATTTGATGCATCATACTAGAGCCAAAAAAGGGTTTTCTTCTACAAGGACAGGTTTTCAGCCGTATAAAGTTCTCTCTCCGGCACGCAAAGAAAATCAAACGGCACCATTATAAATCTTATTTCATGGCGCTGTGTTCACGAGTAGCCTGAATCTAAGTTTCAAGCCACTCATGAAGCAAATAGACAGACAGTCTCTAATCTCAAATTTGGCTTCAAGTGGTTTCGAAGGAAAATCATACCTGGAAAACCGGTTCTTGTAAAAGAAAACTGTGCATTCAATAGGGCGGCGTTCTTTGCATGCAGTTTATTCAAAAAGTTTACAATTTACTCAAAAAGTCGATCATTGAATGCATTTGCCATATCATCATGCCCTCTCGTGCCCTCGCTCGTTCTCTTCAAACTCGACGGCATGAAATGGTCGAACCCGTTCATGGTGTCTTGACCTTGTCGACTTTCTTCATGCCTCACTTTTATCAACTCCACGCAAAGAAGGCCCCGCTATTGTATAAATAGCTATTCCTTGCTGGACAATTGTACTGAATAAGGTCTTCAGTCCAACGGAATTTGATTGAGAATATGTAAACAAGAGAGTAGCAAATGCAATAAAGTTTAATGCCTCAGAGCCTCAGAGTGGTTAAGAGCAAGCACAATGTTCAACTGCGATTTTTTTTTAATGGATGAAAAGTGACACTCGTTCAAATATCTTTCTCCCGTAAGATCATTCATGTGAATGTTGAAAACAATTGGTTATCACAAGACTCAAGCGGCAGTAAGTGTTTGGGGACCTTGGGGTGATTTTGGAATTTCATACTAATGCTCAATCAATGCAAGTAAATATGGGTTGAACGAATTCCCTTCAATGGTGATACGTGAACAAGAGATTATAAATTCCGTTGGGTTACCATGAAAGTTAAACAACAAAGTACAATCAGAATCTAATGTATTCTAATTCCTCTTCAATGCATTCGACCGGCTTCCTCGGGAGGACATTTTTCAGGTACAATTAATCCAATAAAATCAACAGCTAACATGGTTTTAAACATTCCCATAACAATGTCCAAAATACGTTCTCTAAAAATGATCAAGATAATCAGCAGTCGTCTTTGCAGTCGTCGTACTTCATCATATTTGGTCATTCAACTGACGATCAAAGGTTTGAACGTTCAGCCGTGCCTCGAGAAGGTGCTGGTCAAGTGTCTTGGCAATACATGAACACTAGTGAGGCCCTTAGGCATAGTTTGCCTCGTATTTCAAGTCATATCCGCTCACACCACGGTCTCATCCAAGAGTGACAAGCTCCAACTAAATCACTTGTTGATTTGGATGTTTGGCCGGTAAGCAACTACGCTTTGGCTTTGGATTTCTGAAGTGGGAGGATTTCTCTCGGTGAACCAACCCTCTTTCCACTTAAGCCAGTTATCCGTCGATCGGTTCTGTGAGCAATTCTGACCTAATAAGTGGACTACACTCGGTAGGGCCATGATGCGAGCCCAAAAGTCTTCTGACAAGCCGTTGAAGTTTTATCCACTTACAGTTTTTCTTCCTTTTACAAGCGGTTTATAGTTTCAATCAGAGACTAAATACAAGAGACACAGTCCGGAATAATTTGTTAGCTGTGATTCATCTCTAAACGGTGTTGCAGTGTTGGTCTCCATGTGCCCTTGGACTGTGTCCTAAAGCTGTGAAGAACACAATCCGTGTAAGAGTACAAACAAAAATCCAAAGGAGTGCAACGATCTAATCATGACGGTTAAAAAGCTGGTTCCACCTCCGGATCCATTGATCCGGATCATTGGCGATGTGGGACGCTTCCAGTTGACCTTGTTCTTCATCACAGGGCTATCCATAGTGATCCATTCGTGGGCCATGTTGGCCAATAAGTGGATCGCATATCCAGTAGATTTTTGGTGCGAGAAACCTGAATATCTTGTGGAAGTGGAACCAAAGAATTGGGTCGATATCTATGCTCCATATGCCAAAGGCTACACACCCACAGAGCGATCCACGAAGCTTATCGATGAAATGGAAAATGGCATTTTGGAGACCATAGCGTTACCGATTGGGGACAAATATGATCGATGTCGGATCTTTGAAATGGATTACTACATTGGACGGCCCAATCGAACTGAAAATCTAGCTCGAAAATGCATGGAATTTGAGTACGACAGCTCTGCATATCAGGTTTGTTCCACAAATGTTATCCGACTCGAGACATGAAAGCTCATTGTCAATAAAATATTTTTGGACTTTTTCTCATTCATAGTTGGCAAAGGCTGGGAAGTGGAACGTTAAAATGAATGGAAGTGATTACTTGAGATGCTTTTTTTCAATCTTGTTTCAAAAACAGTAAATTTCCTCCAAATTTCATACAAGAAAAGCCATTGAAATAACGATTGGGTGTGAGTAAAATGTTTCGATTTATGATATCATGAATGATCAATCCGTATTATTGAGAGTGACAAACAGAGATGGACCAATGTTGTTATTTTTTGCCCATTCAGCATTGTAATAAATGTTGATTTTACTACGAAAGGCAGTTATAAGCGTGAAAATGTTCGACTTAAAGGTTGAAAGAATTATCTCGTTTGCTAACCCGTCATTGACACGAATATGTAAGTTTCGACCCCTTTCATTTCTAGCACTTTCAAATAATTTGACCCAAAGCCAAATTGCTAAAACTGGAAGCTAAAAAAAGCTAAAAGAGTAAAAATCGGATATACGTAAGAACACCTTTTGGGCCGTGAAGTTGTGCTCTTATATCCGATATTCCAGTTCCACGGCTCCAGAGGCAAAACTGATGACAGAGAACATATCTTTATGCTTTAATTTGATGTAGTTTTACGGTCTAAACAAAATGCAGTGTATATTTCTAAGAATTGGAGTAATCAGGCATGTAGAGACTTGAGTCAAACACCGAGATTGAAGGAGCTATAACTTTGGTGTCATACTGTACAATAGATTAAAAGTAAATGAGCAGATGTTTCGCTTTACTGACTCAAAACAATTAAAAAAGCACTGACATGTGGAAAGAAAACTATTTCTATTCCAAGAAAGCACACCCATGTGCCAAAATATGTTCTGCATTGCAAAGATACCGCAAATTCATACTCAAAATACAACATCAAGCATCGACTCATCGGCTCGCTAATTAATCAAGTGAGGCGGCAAGAAAAAAGATAATGTGGTTCTTCGTGGAACCTGTTTTAATTGTCCAAACCACACACTTGATTGTTTTTTTTTTAGGTTTGTTCTCTGAATTGACGCTTTGTTTCGTTTCAGAACACCATCACGGAGAGGTTCGGGTTAATTTGCGAGTATCAAACCTACCCGAGACTAGGCCAGTCCATCTTTTTCGCCGGCACATTTTTTGGCGTGTTCACCAGCGGATATCTGTCCGACCATTTTGGCCGGATGAAGGCCTACAGGTTATTTCTGTTCTTGTGGGTGGTTTTCGGCATTGCCGGTGCCTTTGCCCCCGACTTTTGGTCCTGGTCATTATTCAGATTCATCTGCGGAGGAGCCAGTATCGCCTTTAACACGTGTCAAACCGTGTATTGCGTGGAGTTGGCCGGATTCCGATGGCGTTCTTATACAAACTCCTTCTTCAGAGCTTTTCCATTTGCTTTGGGGCACGTCACATTGGGACTATTGGTGTATCTGATTCCTAATATGGTCCATTTAGAGATCTTCATTGGATGCTCCGGCATTCCATTTCTGATCATCTCCTTTTTTCTGCCTGAATCTCCCAAATGGCTTCTGGTTAATGGTCGCTACGACGAAGCGATCACCATAATTGAAAGGGCCTGCAAAGTCAATGGGATCGTCCCGAAGCAAGAGGACTTGGACGCCCTCAAAGAGATCCATGACGAAACTGGGGACACGGGCAAGACTTGGTTGTTGTTCAAACATCCGGGAATTCGTCGAAATATGATTATCATGAACTATTGCTGGTTCTGCTTCAGTATGGCGTATTTCGGCCTTATCTACAACACACCGGCTTTTGACTTGGATCCAATTTTAGTGTTCGTTATCCCGGCTATTTTGGACTTTCCAGTGGTCCTTTCTTACCCATTTTTTGAGAACTCGTTTGGTCGAAAGGCCATGTTAACAGGCAGTCTTTTGGTAGCCGGATTTTTTCTTCTAATGACCATCACAGTTCCAGCTGGCTGGCCAGTGATCATCCTCTCCACAATTGGCCTCAAAGCAGCGGGTACAGCCTTCGATGGAGGCTACTGCTTCACACGAGAACTGGCCCCGACATTCCTTCGAGGTTCAGCATTAAGTTTAGTATCGGGTTCGGCCCGATTAGGCTCAGTTTTGTCCCCTCTGGTGGCTTCGATACACATTGATGGATCTCTCAATGTGATTTTGCCGGTTTTGATTTATGGTGGTCTTACCATGATTGCAGCCATTACTAGCGTTTGGTTGTGGCCAGAGACACTCAATACAACCTTACCCGATAATCTCGAGGAGGCGGAGACACAAGCCAATACTCGAAACCGGTGGACTTATTGTTAGTTTTGGCCGGGAAAGTTACAATATCTTGAAAATTTCATAGAGCATGATTTTCGTTACCTAATGCAATGGCCAACACCGACTTCCTCAAGATTGATCTAAAATCGCCACTTATCGTCAATATATATGTATTTTCTTTATGTCGTTTGAGAGCCCATCATTTCACAATTCCTATTTTTAAGCAAAGGGTCGGGTCGAGAACTAGGTATGAAAGATTTTTTTTTAATTTCTCGTCTCACGAGACCCCTTGTGTTGTGGGGCAAAGGTGTCGGTCGATCTTTAGTTGTTACCTTTGAAATAGTGAAAAGATATTGATTGTTAGGGAAAAGTTATTTTCAGATTGGAATGCTTAGCTGGCGTCTTAGGATCTGACAAGTCATTTTTTTTTCCTATTACTAGTTACTTTTAAAACCTAATGAAGGAAGATTGACCTATGCCATACTGGTGGAATCATAGAAGAAGAAAAATCAGAAAAAAGAAGAAATGCACATAGAAGAGAAAAAAATCGAGTTTGTTGTGTTTTTTTACTGCAGTTGAATCTGTAACCAGTGGACAGTGCAACTCTAGCTGATGGAAAGCAGCGCCTCTATTATCAGAAACTATACCTTAGCAGCCGGTCAGCAGACGTTCATTCGAACTGAAAACTACTCCGCCTGACTAGCTCTCATCGCACTCTATAGGAGTTGCTTCCTCTGTGGTTGAATGTCCGAAACGGTCCGAAACCCGTTTATTAGCCTCAAAAGTTAACCCTGATTTTTCTTCCGACAAACCTGGGTTTCAATTTGCTCAAACTTAAGTTTTTGCGTTACAATGGAATGACGGGTACTTTCAGTTTCAACGTGTTCTGGCAAACTTAAATTTGAAATTTGATTTGGTCCCACAACTACTTGATTCCCTTTTTTAGACTCAAAAAGTAGAACCCCGATATTGACTTGTCAAACTCCGACTTGCTCAAGAATTTCGTAATGCCTTAAACTATGTCTCACGGAACCTCGTTCCGACGTACGCATTCGCCCTTGGGCCTTCACAACTTTTAAGAAAATTGACACACAATTGCTCAAAGGGCAGAAAATAACATTCTGGCAAAGTAATAGTCGTCATACTACCATGTTACAGTAATCTTATTATCAATCTATTTTTATGTAGTTCAAGCTCTGGAGATAATTCTTTGTTTTCCAATGCTGATCAAATAATTTGGAGGAGGAATGGTCAAGATTTCGATGGGCTGGAAGAGGTCCTAGATCAAATATACTGTTGAATGGATGACTAGGACTGATTTTATATGGCCCTGAACAGAATGAAATTCACCTCCATGAGCTTTGGGCTGAGGCCATAAACTGTCCACTCTCAAATAATAGAGAAGA